>NC_079226.1:34720501-34821097 GCF_029633865.1 Lampris incognitus
TATTTCCATCTTTTTTTTAAAAGCGTCTCCGCTAAATGAAAAACAAATGTGCGATTGATGTGTTCAAGTCATGGCGATGACGACCGACGAGGGCAGAGGAGAGAAGCCGCCCCACGTCCCCCCGAAAAGACCGCTTTGAAATCAGAGACCGGGGGAGGAAAGCGAGAGTGAAAACTTAGGCCACGTGAGAGCGGCGATGCAGAGGGACGCGGAGCGGCCTAGATACCCCCCCCCTGTTTACACTCGGGTTTAACATGCATTCTGGGGGAGGGGCGTCCGGGTGGCGTAGCGGTCTATTCCGTTGCCTACCAACACGGGGATCGTCGGTTCGAATCCCCGTGTTACCTCCGGCTTGGTCGGGTGTCCCTACAGACACTATTGGCCGTGTCTGCGGGTGGGACGCCGGATGTGGGTATATGTCCTGGTCGCGGCACTAGCGCCTCCTCTGGTCGGTCAGGGCGCCTGTTCAGCGGGAGGGAATAGCGTGATACTCCCACGTGCTACGTCCCCCTGGTGAAACTCCTCACTGTCAGGTGAAAAGAAGCGGCTGGTGACTCCACATGTATCGGAGGAGGCACGTGGTAGTCTGCAGCCCTCCCTGGATCGGCAGAGGGGTGGAGCAGCGATCGGGACGACTCGGAAAAGTTGTGTAATCGGCCGAGTACAATTGGGGAGAAAAAAAAGCGTTTTGGGTGATTTGATGACAAGTGAGACACGTCACCCGTGTCTATCATGCGTCTCCAGGTGCGTCCTGCTGACCACTTGTGAGCAGATTTCGTTACTCTGAAGAAGAAGAAGAAAAAGAATTCCCGTGACGTCCTTGTCGGGGACGCATCAGGACGCATTAGCGTTTACATTACATAAGACACGTGGTCAAATGCGTCCCAGACCACCTCGGCAAGTGGTTTGAGCAACCGGTTCACAAAACGTTTTGTTGGCCGTTTACACGTGTATTCAACGCTGTCCACTTGAGATCCGATCGGGAAAAAAAAACGCATTTTAAAACCAAGTGTAAACGGGGTCGTAGAAACTAAAAGAGGGGGTTTGGGCTCAGCTCGTTATCAACACAGGTATCAGGTGTGTATGGGAGCAGAGGCCAGAGAGAGTTGATCTGACCGAGTCGGACCCGAGTGCAGATGCTGATGGGCCTCGTTCTTGGTTCCCAAACCCTGACCAGAATCCGACTCCCCTTACCTGTCTACAGACGGGGAAAGGTAGCCTCGGGTCAACACGCAGGAGTTTGTCTGAGTGCAGAGGTGTATGCAAACGCGCCAAGTTTCAGGTGCACATGTCGGTGTGCTATGAAGACTATGGTAGCCTGCACATAGTATTTTCTTCTCTCTGAAAAGTGACTTGTCAATTCCCAAAAGACTATTACCCAGTGTGGGTGGTAAGGTGCGGAGGGGGGGCTATTACAGAACATCTATACCCATCAGTTCTGTTTCAAATACCCATCTTCCCACTGTCCCCTGACAGGAATAGTAATGTAACCGGTTATTTTCTTGCCCGGTGCGGGATTCGATACGAGGTGTACTGCACCACAAGGCGACACCACTAACCGCTCAGCTAGGGGCTAACGTGTCTTATTAGTAGTTTACAGTACTTTGTAGTAATGTTGCTGAATAAGTCTGTATTCCGGGCCAAGCGTCCAGGTAGCGTGGCGGTCTATTCCGTTGCCTACCAACATGTGGGTCGCCGGTTCGAATCCCCGTGTTACCTCGGGCTTTGTCGGGCGTCCCTACAGACACAACTGGCCGTGTCTGCGCGTGGGGAGCCGGATGTGGGTATGTGTCCTGGTCGCTGCACTGGCGCCTCCTCTGGTTGGACGGAGGGGGGGGGGCGGGATAGCGTGATCCTCCCACGCGCTACGTCCCCCTGGCGAAACTCCTCACTGTCAGGTGAAAAGAAGCAACTGGCGACTCCACACGTATCGACGGAGACCGGGACGGCTCGGAAGAGTGGGGTAATTGGCCAGATACAATTGGGGAGAAAAAGGGGGAGGAGGGGGGGGGCTTTTTTTGGCCTTTGTGAAACATCAGATACAGTAGGAGCACAAGCCTTCATGTATCCGTCCATCCTTTTCACAGCTGTGGTGTGAATACAGTGGCGATAAACAGTCCTCTGACAGGTGCCGCTCACTGTCGCCCCCTGCAGGCTGGAGCTGAAACAGGGTGGTGTTCACGGGCGGGGTGGGGGTATGGCGGGCTCTGAAGAGAGCCTTTTTTAATTTCATGGCGCTTTAAGAAGGTGGTGGGGCTTGGCCGGGGGCAGACACGCCTGGCAAGGCTCCGGGGCTGAAAGACCCACCACCACCGCGCTGGCACGCGAACAGACGGCACCTCCCGAGAAGGGTGCTCACCTCCAGCCTAGGCAGCTCCCCCCCTCCTCCGACTCCACCAACCAACCAACCAACCAACCAACCAACCGTGAGCCTACACACAGAACGTTCAGAGGGAGTAGTGGGGGTGGGTGGGGGGTACTAATATGTTTTGGGGGCCTGGTTTGAGCTCACCTTGAGCTGAGGTGCCCCTGCCCCCCCCACCACCAGATAGCTCTTATCTCTGCTCTCAACCCCCCCCCACCCCCATCCTCGACTCACTCCTCCACACTCATCCTCATGCCGGGTGTATGCTAAGGATGAGATGAAGAGTTGGGGATGATGGGTGGATGGACGGATGGTTGGGAAGACAGGTGCAGCACTCCTCTCTCCTCCTCTCCGTTTCTCTCTCGGTGTCAAACTGCATTTTCGTTTATGCTGCCGAGTCCGGCGCGTTTGAAGGACGCCCACCCCACCCCCCCCAACCCCCCCCCCCCCGCTGTGGAAGGCTGCCAGGTTGCTGCCGTTAGATGAGAGAGAAGCCTCCACGCTGACGGATGCAGTCCTCCGCAAGGCTCCCCTCCCCCTCCAGCTCCCCACCCCACCCAACACCGCCGCTCTTTTGTTGGCTGGATTTTAACATGTGGGGGCAAAACAAAAGGATATATATTTATTTTTTTCTTCTTCTGTTTGTTTGTTCATTTGATTGTTGGGGGTTTTTCACGATGTTTTCGTGTTTTTCCTCGCCACCTTTATCCAGCGACTTGAGGTAGTTGTGGTTTGGAGCGGACTGGTTAGAGTCAGTCGAAGCGTATGGATGCTATAGCACACAGGGGATGAGAAAGATGCCTTGAGACGGGGGGGGACGAAGACGGGGGGGGGGACGGAGACGGGGGGGGGGGACGAAGACACCTGGCAGTGAGTAAATATAAGGAAAACACCTCGTGGGTGAGGATAACACAAGCAGTCTCTAACATCGACTTGCTCGTATGGCTTTGTAACGCAACACAAGAGCGTCATACTGTGGCCATGACATCATTATAACCATTATGCCAGACACGGTACTACTACAGGGCGTCCGGGCAGCGTGGCCCCCCAACACGGCGATCGCCGGTTCGAATCCCCGTGTTACCTCCGGCTTGGTCGGGCGTCGCTACAGGACACAATTGGCCGTGTCCGCGGGTGGGAAGCCGGATGTGGGTATGTGTCCTGGTCGCAGCACTAGCGCCTCCTCTGGTCAGTCGGGGCACCTGTTCGGGGGGGGGGGATAGCGTGATCCTCCCACGTGCTACGTCCCCCTGGCGAAACTCCTCACTGTCAGGTGAAAAGAAGCGGCTGGTGACTCCACATGTATGGGAGGAGGCATGTGGTAGTCCGCAGAGAGGGTGGAGCGGTGACCGGCACGGCTCGGAAGGGTGGGGGCAATTGGCCCAAGTACAACTGGGGAGAAAAACAACAACAACACAGTACTACAGTAGACGCAGTGTGTGCAACATGGGTTTGAATACTTCCCAGGGCAACTGTAAAGTTATCATGATGTTAAGCGTGCTAATAATGAGGTAAGACACACCCGAGGATGTCTCTCAGGGCCCATTAGGCTGTGGGATGTAGTGTTAGGAAGTGTACAGAACCCCATTTTGTATCCTTATGATCTTCCTGAGGAATCTCCTCTTCGGCTGACTGGTTGTAGATGGACCGCCTGGTGACCTCTAAGGTTCCAATAGGTCTCTGTCCCCAACGGAGGAATAAATGAAGCAATTCCCACCTCTCCTTAGGCTGTGGTGGAGTCTGATGGACCACCCTGACTGCAGCTAGATGGGTACTTCACTTAGTCGGGAAGGTTTAATTCGTTGGGATCGGCTGAACTTGCTCCGTACGCTTCTTTGGCATCACTTCGCAAATGCTGGCGTTGAAGTCAAGTCGACTAGATCCCATTTTGTGTGTAAATGCCCAAGTTATTGCAAATGATAACTGCACTTTCTCTGCTAAACCAGCATGCCATTTTAACTTGACGAGGACCAGGTTGCAAACAAATCCCCCGTTTTATTGTAAGACGCTAAATCATTTGGTTGAAAAGTTCCTCTATAAATTTGGTTAGGACCAGAATGAGCACGCTTGGCCTTCAGCTTAAAAAGTGACTGTGGCCAGACAAGAACTGAAAAGTGGGAAGGGAAGGAAAACCCGACATCTTATCCGCCAACCAGATCTGGTTTACAAAGTATTCGTTAAAAGAAATAAATCCAAGTATTTGTTTTATCATGTTTGTTGCACTGTGTTCGTTGGGCAAACTGTAAAGTTTGGGGACAGATCAAATCAAATCAAATCAAATTCAGGAAGCCAAGCCCTGTTTGTAGGGACGAGGCTTAGATTAACTGGCCTGAACCCTGGGAACAATGTCCTTTCCCCGTGATGGGGGATAGATCTCATTCAGATGGGGATAAATGAGCTCCCGGGTTGTGCCACCGCCGCCACGCTACATTGCCATTTATTTTCATTACAGGGCCAAAACAACCACGGCAAGAGGAGAGACAGCTGAGGACTCCACAATAGATTTCCCTGCGTGCAACACTGTAGGCAAAAAAACCCCCCGAGTTTCCTCACAACACGAGGTGCCCATTCTATGTGAAGGGAAAAAAGCAAAATCCAAAAACTTTGATGACAAAAACTCAAATCAGGTCACGTCATGTAGGGATTTTAGGTTACGTGTGTTGCATGTGTCTCTGTGTTTGTCAAGGATCCATCAAACCAACTCCATCATAATCACTCCTTGTATATATATATATATATCCATTATCCAAGCCGCTTATCCCAATTGGGGTTGCAGGATGCTGGAGCCCATTCCAGCAGTCTCTGGGCAGCAGGCGGGGAGACACCCTGGACAGGCTGCCAGTCCATCACAGGGCCCACACATTCACACCTAGGGACAATTTAGTATGGCCGATTCACCTGACCCACATGTCTTTCGGAGGAAACCGATGCAAACACGGTGAGAACATGCAAACTCCACGCAGAGGGCGACCTGGGACGACCCCCAAGGATGGACAACCCCGGGGTTCGAACCCAGGACCTTCTTGCTGTGAGGCAACCACGCTAACTGCTGCGCCTCTGTGCCACCCATATATTATTACATTACATTACAGTCATTTAGCCGACGCTGTTATCCAAAGGGGCTTACAGTAATTAGATTATATATATATACATATATATATAAACATATACACACACATGTATATATATATATGTATATATGTATATATGTATATATATGTATGTATGTATATGTATATGTATATGTATGTATGTATATATATATGTATATATATGTATATATATATATATATATATATATATATATATATATACGTATAACATGTACGTGACCAATCTGAGAGGCCATTTTAACTACTTCCTCTTGATTTCCCTGCTATCAAAAGCTGTATAAGGAATAAGGAGCCTCCCGAGGGGTTGGATTTGCTGCCAGCCCGTCCTCTTTGCAATAATGTTCTGTGGACAGGTTCTGTGATGGGGGTATCCTCAGGAGGGGCAGATCTGAGGCCGACAGCCGCTTGCTAAACAGGAGGAAAACACAGAGACAAACAACAATTGTTTCATTCCGGCATTTTAAAGTTGTTTTCTACATGTAGGGATTGCGTCCCCAGAAGTGCTTTGGTGACACCAGCCTTTTCATTATCTCCTGTTATTCCTGTTTTGTGAGTTAGTTTTTCAAATGTTCAGATGTCCTTTTTTTTACCCCCCCCACGCTATTCCCTCCAGTTCTCCCTCCCCCCTGAACAGGTGCCCCGGCCGACCAGATGAGGTGCTAGTGCAGCGACCAGAACACGCACCCACATCTGGCTCCCCACCCGCAGACACGGCCAATTGTGTCTGTAGGAAGGCTGACCAAGCCAGAGGTAACACCCCAGATAGTAAAATTGCTCTGGCCCGGACCCGTCCCACAGCCGACACTTCATCCGGCCCACATACCACATGGAATGATGGCGCTTGGGCGGTCCGCTCATGTTTGCCAGATCTGGGCCAGAACCAAGCTTTTGCAATACTGCATGTGCTGCATCTTTGTCAAAAAAGGCCCACATTTGATTTGGCATATTTGAGCCATATTTGCTGTTATACATGTGGGCCACTTCAGGCTCCCATCCATTTTGTCAGGGCCAGGAGAAGGCCGTCAGTGTTGCATCATTGCCTGAAGTGGCCCACATCTGGATGCTATCTGGGACGGGGATTCGATCCGGTGATCCGGCATTGGTAGGCAACAGAATAGCTGACCTGAACGCCCGGTTTTTCAAATCCTTATCACAGACTAAAAACATGATTTTTTTCCCCTATTGAGCAACATAGTGGTTAAGTTAATCATGTAATGAATTAATTTGAATAAAATTTTACATGTAGATTTACATGTCTGTATTGGTAGACAGATTGACTTTCAATCAGTCTGACGATTGAAATTAAGCAAATCTGCTTGTTGAGAGCAAAACTGCCAAATTGGAGGATATCACTAATAAGTGAGAGAGTTGGAGGTGCCAGTGCAGACCAAATCTAGTGGTTATGAAGCTGACAGTAAATAACAGAAACAGTTTTAAAGAAGAAGAAAGACACTTTAATTATCATTGTAAGCAAGCAACAAGATGTGTTCTCTGCATTCATCCCATCCTGTTGTACAGCAGCAGTGGGCAGCTGCAGCGCCCGGCGACCAACTCCAGTTCTTCTTTCCATTGCCTTGCTCAGGGGCACAGACAGGAGTATTAACCCTAACATGCATGTCTTTTGATGGTGGGAGGAAACCGGAGCACTCAGAGGAAACCCACGCAGACACGGGGAGAACATGCAAACTCCACACAGAAAGGACCTGGGACGGCCTGGGGTTCGAACTCGTGCCCTTCTCGCTGTGAGGCAATAGTGCTAACCACTGGGACACTGTGCTGCTTCATTCAAATGTAGTAAATTTAAATCCAACACAGTCCAATGCGATCAAATGTTGATTGTGTATTGATTACGCCTCTGTGATCTCCTACCAACATATAAAAGTTCCCATTATAGGACCAGTTTAAACCAGCTTTTAAGCACTGTGAGCATCTCTCATCTTACTGTACATTTGGCTCCCCATCACAATGCATGAATTTTCCCTGTTACACACTTGAATGAGAATGTTCACAGAGTCCAACTGACTCTCCAAATATTTCAGCTGGAAACGAAATTGCAGCCGGAGGCTCAACCCATTTGCTATGTCATTATGCACAAGTCCTGGGAACTGTGTGGCTGATTGACTTGGGTCCATCTTCTCAAGTGGGCGGGCACTTTTGAACCTCAGGTATTGGATGATTTCACGCGGTCACCCCGAGACTTGAACCTTGCGTCACTCTCGGCTTTATCTCCGTCTATGGCACTAAATCACCTAGAGGTCTAGAAACCTCACGAAGCGGTTGATGAAATCCCATGAAAGAGCGGCGAGGAGTTAGTAACAATGTACCGTAGTATGTGGAGAAGTTGATTGTGATTCCCCCTT
Organism: Lampris incognitus; assembly: GCF_029633865.1. Taxonomy (NCBI): domain Eukaryota; kingdom Metazoa; phylum Chordata; class Actinopteri; order Lampriformes; family Lampridae; genus Lampris; species Lampris incognitus. Next base: position 34,728,340 of record NC_079226.1, read on the forward strand.
GGCTCTGCAGTCCCCTCCCAAGCCCAGCCCTCTCCAGTTATCTAATACTGTCACAGGCAGGCTTTACAACAGACTACAGCTGGGGAGACTCGGCTGTTTCGTACACATTTTTTCTCGTGCAATTCAGGTCAGAGCAGATAGCTGGTCTATTGTCAATGATATTTTTACTTAACTTGCTAAGCTGTGGCAAAAACAGCAACAGCAACCTTCCATGTGAACGAAAACAAACCATTAAATCAAATTGAGCATCCTTATAGAGTCCCATAATGTGATGTACCAAGCGACTCACGATTTAGTAAAGATCTGCTGTTAAACGTGAGCATGTATCAGCCTCTGGGTTTTTAAAAGTCCCACAATATATCGAAGGCCTTAGTGTGTGAGAGAGAGACCCCCCAGATGTCTCATTAGCTATATCATTAGGGGGACAGCTGGAAGGGGGTGCAGACAGCTGACGTGGGGCTGCAGGGGCAGGATTAGCTGTGACTTTTGGAAGGGTAGGGGTATCGGTGGGATATATTCAGCCCTCCCATGTGATATCCGACAGAGCAAACACGGTATCGTATGGCCCACAAGCAGCAAAAGGCCCCATGCTCACAGTATCCCGGAGAATCACCCTCTTCTGTATATTCAAGGGGAACAGAGAGGAGGGGGGGATAAGCCGCCCATTCATTTCAGCACGATGCAGGGTAAACAAAATTGTGAAACCGGCTTTAGAGACGTCAGGGACGATAAATTAGACGGTTGAAAGTAGTTGGTGATGAATGAACAGACGTAGTAAATATTTGCATCGGCAGTGTTGAGCGGGCCCTCCCTATACAGGAGCCTCAGTACCTCGCTCAGTGGTTAAAGTACCACTCATGAGCTGACTCATGATTCACTCACAGCTAAATTATAGGTTTGCCTCTGCTTATATAGTTTGTGGTGAAATTAATGGAGCAGTAGCGAGCTAAAGTTGGACACCGCTTTTTTTTCTTCAAATGTTGATTCATCCACAGTGTTCTGTCACAATGGTTTTCATTTTGAAATGCAAAATTTCCATTGCAGTATACTGGTCTCTTGTCTACGGCTGCAGCCAACTTAATGCCACGTTGCACGAAGGTGCAAAGTCAAAAAGAAGTAAATAAGGCCCGTGTATAATCTACTACTCCTCACTCTCCTCTTGTGCAAAATTTAAGGCCTTGTCCACCATGTTTTTATGCCAATGTGAGAGTTGCCAATATGTTCCTTCACAGATTTCACCTTGACACACTCCTGCGTGCTGGTTGTTTTTGGTATAGTGAAGGCATTTTGATACTGGGTTGAAATTAATAATAATAATAAGGCGAGCAGCAGCCACTGTCATTGTCAATAACAGAGCAAGTGCTGCCACCACTCGGAACGGCAGAACAGCAGAAGTGCGACAGCAAATGAAGATAAAACATCACCATTGAAAGATCTTGCAGCTTAAGCCGGATTCTCATGTGCACATTGTCAGCTGCCCGTATGCGTCACGGGCAAAAAATGACAAACTCTCCATGCTGTTTGACTCACCTCTTTCAACCATATAGTGTATTTGTACAGCGCATTGTGCTGCAGTCGATGCGCTGTAGGAATCCCCCGGTCCAAATGATCACAAGTCGTGTGATAATTGTAAGAGCAGCACTGAAGGGGTTTTTTGGGCAGAGGGGCAGGAGGGGGTCGTGGGGGTGGTGGATGGGGGGGGGGGGGGGGGGGTTTACATTCTTGAAGTATTGCGTTTTGGCGCACTTTTGCTCCCTCAACAATGTCGTGCCTCATCTGGGGGCCACAATCCTCAGTGACCACAGGGCAGACCAGGATGACAGCTGCCAAGGCCAAAGAACAACGGAGGCCATTTTCCTCCTTGTGAATCCATGTGAAATTTCTGGAATGGCCGTGATTGTAATGTGGTCCTATGAGGTTACATAATGAGGGCACTTCTTAAACATAATCTCCACTTCCCTTTCCTTCCTCTTCTGTTCCCTCAACTTCCCACCCCCACGTCTTCCCCCTCTCTCATCCTTCTCCTCCTGCTCTGGCTCGCATTCTCGATCTCTTTCAGCATCAGGAACAGGCTCCGGATTGCCACCCCACCCCCAACCGCAGTCCCATCCCCACTCCCCCCACCCAGCAGGACTGCTGGGGGAGAGTGCTGCCTTTTGGGCATCCACTGATTAAATTTTACATTTTTAGGTGCGTTCATAAGTTCACTCCGAGGGCGTCAGAGTGTGCTCTGAGCACTCTCTTGTCGTTAGAGATAATTCAGAGCATTGCATCATGGGCGTGTTCAGAGACACTAGACTAGACACGCCGGATGAAGAGATGGTTTGTCTGAGCATCAGAGCTTTCCAAAAGGACTGAATGCCAAAAATGCAACGTTTAATGATTTAATTTGGGGATCAAGGTTAAAGCTAGCTAATGTTAGCTAGCTGCCTAGCATGCAAAAAATATTACTGTTATTACAAAGTAACATTGTTATTTATGTATGTTTCCTCATTACTGACTAGAAAGTCCACTAAATATTGTAGAAATGTCACTTTCTATCATGGTAGCAATGTTTATGATGCCATCTCAACTCTGGCTAATTCAAATCGTGTCCCTAAATTTCAAAATCTTTACATTGCAGAGTTTGCAGAGCGCTCTACAGACTCCATAGAAAAGTCTCAAAGTGGATTTACAGATGCACCATTTGTGTCTGAAGAAGGACATGCAGGATGCTTGAGATTTGGATTTTGGTGGTGATTCTTACTTTTGCAGGAGCAGGTTCAGTAAATCAGATGTTAACTCTTGGTACAGGTGGGGCAAGTGATGGGTCAAAGGGTTGACCCTTTTTCATTTGTCTTCTTCGGCAAATGTTTACAAAGCAAGCTAGTAAACATAGATGGAAGTGGATGACCATTGCTCTCAGGAGGTGCTTGTAAAGGCAGCTCACAAATTTATGTGACCAACTCCTACATGCAAAAGGTGACGAAAGCGTTACGGTGCTTCTTTTATGTGATAAAAATCCAGACCATAGCGATACAGCATAACAAACATGCAGTAGAAGAGATCATCACTCACTGATATTTGGTTTGCTCTCTCTTTAGTCACAAGTAAGTATTGTAGTAGAGCTGATCTTGAAGATGTTTAGCATTTTACTTATAAGCAGGATGCCTTTGACTTTAGTTTACAGTACAAGTTTAAGGGTATACATCCATCCATCCATTATCCAAACCACTTATCCTGCTCTCAGGGTCGCGGGGATGCTGGAGCCTATCCCAGCAGTCATCGGGCGGTAGACGGGGAGACACCCTGGACAGGCCGCCAGGCCATCACAGGGCAAGGGTATACAATTTGGCATAAAAACAGATTTCACCAGGCCCCTAACCCTTCCACCCTGGCACTATGATTTTTTTCTCCCTTTTTTCTACCCAGTTGTACTTGGCCAACTACCCCGTTATTCCGAGCCCGATCACTGCTCCACCCCCTCTGCTGATCCGGGGAGGGCAGCAGACTACCACATTCGCCAGGGGGACGTAGAGCATGGGAGGGTAACGCTATTCCCCCAGTTCCCCCTCCCCGCCGAACAGGCGCCCTGGCCGACCAGAGGAGGCGCTAGTGCAGCGACCAGGACACATACCCACATCTGGCTTCCCACCCGCAGACACAGCCAATTGTGTCTGTAGGGATGCCTGACGAAGCCGGAGGTGACACAAGGACTCGAACCGGCATTCCCTGTGTTGGTAGGCAATGGAATAGACCGCTATGCTACCCGGGCGCCCTTGGCCCTGTGATTTTAAGTGCATTTTTAGTCTGCACTGCATTTCCTCGACCAGGTCTGTTACAAAATAACAAACTGAGCATCTCGAAGGGAAAACTGGGTGAAATAGACAAGATCCCTTCCTCTCCCGTCTAGGTGATCTGATTTCACGTATCACACAGCGAAGCCTCTCAACCAAAGACCGCCTCGTGATAGCCACGTTACAGAAGAGAACAAAACTGCCCCTTTTGATCACAACACCGGCAGAAAGTGTTAACATCTCTCTTTTAAGGTAAATAAACAGATGTTTGAATATGGTTGAACCTGGTTTAGGGCCCATCCTGTTGCTCCCTGTTTGACCCTGTTCTGTCCCTGGCCTAGTCTCTCAAAGTGTTTTTGGAGTGGGTGTTGTATGAAAAGGCCTTTTTTAAAGGACCTTGGGGACCCTCATCTCTCTACAACAGCTGCCCAGCTGTGCTCCTTGTCACCCCCCCCCAACCCCCCTTCCGAACCACCACCTCCTGCATTGACACTGCCCACCCCACCCTCTGCTCCCCAAAATCCCTCCCGCTACCCCTAAAGCCTTGAAATCACAACAGAACTGCAGGAAGCGATGCCAAGGAGGTGCGATGATTTTGCCTGAATGAAAGGAGCCATTTTCTCCGGCTCTCTCGGAGCAACGTATGGGCCAGAGATTTCCATCTGCAGGAGCGGGCGAGCGGCCTCCTCGCGCGCTTTTCAAAACACTTTCCCGCAGGAAAGTCCAAAACGGCTCACTCTCGAACGTGGCGTGCGGCGTCAAAGTGTTTAATTTCCCAACACCAACAACAAAGGAAGAAAGTACCATTGGTTTCACCGCCACCTTTAATTTCCACGAGCAGCCCGTCACCCTTCTTTACTCCGTCTCTCTGCGGAGTTCACCCTCTAAATTACACCCCCACCCCCCACTCTCTCTCACTCTCTCACTCTCTTTCTAGTTGGTTTTGGGGGGTGGGGGTGGGGGTGGTCATACCTTCTTTCTCTCCATTGCCCTCCTTTCCTAGGGCAGGAACGGCAGATGAAAGAGAGGAGACGCAGCTTGAAAGGCGATGTCTTGGCAGTGAAAACGACCTCAAGGCTCTCCTCTCGTCTCCCCTTCACACCTCTCTCCTCTCTCCTCTTCCCCCAACACCCCTCCCTTATTCACCTGAAAAGCTCTCCACTCTCCCACTTCTCCTGCTGGCCGGCTGCCCCCCCTCCCCCTCCCACCTCCCCCCCCTCCCCCTCCCCTCCGCCTCCCTCAGCTCACAGCTCTTGAGTGAGCAGCTCGTCCTGCGCACCCCTCCGCAGGGGGTGGCAGAGGGGTGATTAGGCGTCCATCATCCCATTATTTTGTGTTTTGGCACCGCGGGGGGAGGCTTGCCCATTAGAAACATGCACCCCCCCCCACCACCCCCCCCACCCCACCAAGGGCCAGCGGTTCGATGTTATTTTTACCGCATGGGTTTTGTTAATGACAGAGGCAATTATGAAATTATTACGGCTATCATCGCTGTCTTAATTTAGCATCTTTCCCCGGCTTTTGCCGATAGGGGATCATTAAGGGGGATTAGGTGCGTAGGAGTGGGGAGAGGGGGGGGGGTGAATGAAATTCACTGATCTGTGGCAAACACTTTTGGACACGCCTCAGCGGGCGGTCTGCAGTGCAAAGCATATGCTTATGGTAGGCAGGTTCGCTGTTGTGTGTGTGCAGTGGGGACATTGGCTGACGGATACGAGGTGGACGGTTGTCCAGCGCTATATATCGTTATGATGTTATCAAATATGTGCGGTTGTTATCAACCGCAGCGTTCACACAGCGCTTCTAGCAGAGGCCATGTGTCGGGCAGTCTCCCCCCAACGTGGCGTACAGTGGAGGGCCGGGTCTGTAAATCCAGATTAACCCACGCTGCTTGACCGGGAGACGAAGACGTAGCGACGTCAGGGGAGCCGATTCATTTACAAGTGGCAGGCAGAAAGGGAAATAGGCTGCAGGGGGGGGGGGGGAGAAAGAAGAAGAAGAAGCAGACAACTGGATGAACCTCACATCCCATCCCCACAATGCACCTGTCAGGCCTGCCGGTTGCCTAGCAACAGCTCCCCTCTCTTCTCTCCTCCACTCCTATTTATTCTGATAGTGTTTTCTTTTCTTCTTCTTCTTCTTTTTCCCCCCTTCATTTCGCGCACACCCTGGAAAACTAGCCCGGTGTTCTGCTTAGCATAGAGCTTTTTATTACCTCAGGGATAGGTATCGCTTTACCACGCCGAGGCAAGAGCTGCGTTAGCGCAAAAAAAACAAGAGTCTTGTCTCCTTGGGGCGGACAGGTTTAGCGCCGGGACTAACTGGGTTGGGGCTGGATTTTATCCCCCCCCCCCTCCTTTCCATAGAGAAGGCCCAGCGAGGCGCTAACAGCCATGCGAAATCGGGCATGGAATTATTCAAAAAGCAGTTCATTCTCCTAAACAGTGGGGATGATATGGAGCCAGCCTTTCACTGAGTTGGCACCTATTGAAGAATGCCCCAACCTCTGCCCTCCAGCCCCCTGCACCACTGATTACATGCTGCAGCACCCGGCTGCAGGACCTGCACCCACACATGCTCGCCCTGATGCTCCGGATCTAACCGACCCATTTGGACCCGTCGATGCAATGAGCATCCAAACGTTCTCTCTCACTCCTTCTCACTTTCTCTCTCTCACTGTCTCCTTCTCACTTTCTCTCTTTCTCTCCTTCTCACATTCTCTCTCTCACTGTCTCCTCACTTTCTCTCTTATCACTCTCTCTCTCTCTTTCTTTGTCTATTTCTTGTATTTGTTTATAAACTTTGCTTCTAGTCTTTCTTTTGTTCTTTTGTTTCTATACATTATATGTTTCTTTATTGTTTGTATTCTAATTCTATTCCTTCTTTCTTTTGTTTTTGTTTGTTTCTTTTGTTTGTTAGTCTCTTCTTTCTTTTGTTTCCATAATTTCTATCTATCTATCTATCTATCTATCTATCTATCTATCTATCTATCTATCTATCTATCTATCTATCTATCTATCTATCTATCTATCTATCTATCTATCTATCTATCTATCTATCTATCTATCTATCTATCTATCTATCTATCTATCTATCTATCTATCTATCTATCTATCTATCTATCTATCTATCTATCTATCTATCTATCTATCTGTCTATCCGTCTATCTGTCTATCTGTCTGTCTACCTGCCTGCCTGTCTGTCTGCCTGCCTGTCTGTCTGGTGGTTCTGAGGGCACCAGGGTGAGCTCCAGACGTCCTCTTTGGTCATCTGAAAGGTCGAGCAGGTGGCGTTGGTTTGTTGATACGGGAGCCGGGATGTCAGAAAGAATGTTCCAGATGTGCTAATTGTTCACAGTTGAGGAGCAGAGCTGGACTCGCTGAAAGAGGAGGGGAGAGGAGACAAGGGGATGAGAGAAGGGGGAAGTGAGGGCTTTGGGGTGCTTTGTGGGGTTCCAGCGAGCGAAATTACACAGTTGGCAGAGACAGATTGGGAGGAAGGAGGAGACCACAGTCCTCTACTGTTACTGCCCCCCCCAATACTATCCTCCTCCCAACACTGTCATCTCCTCTCCAGAAAAAAACCCCCTTCCCACTCCTTTCCTCTCTCTCACACTCCTATCTCTTATCCTTTCTTCCCCTTCATCTTCATCTGCTTCCCTCCTCCTCCTCCTCCTCCTCCTCTCCCTACATGACGCTTTCTTTTCTTCCCTTGTCATGTCATCCTTAAAGGAACATAGTGACGATTTTACATGTTTTCCCCTCCATTAACCGCAAATGGCGTCTACTTAACATTACTCCGGACCACTTTCCAAAGTGTTTCGGATTTTTGAGTGTTTTTCCGACCTTCCCGGAGACTTGTTGCTTTCCACTCATTTCAGTGTGGTATGAAAAAAAAAACTTGCAGAGACTTGAGCTAAGCCATCGCAGTGAAGACGATGTTAATGTTGCTGCGGGAGTCTCTTCCTAGTTGCGGGACAGTGCGGGACTGCTGTGAAAGCCTTACAGGCGGCGCGTTGCGGTGCTGCTCAGACAACCAAGCTTTATGAGTCGGCTGCTGAGCAGCATCGCATTCATGAGCTATGGTGCAATCAAATCAAATCCAGGGGGGCGTCCGGGTAGCGTAGCGGTCTATTACGTTGCCTACCATCATGGGGATCGCCGGTTCGAATCCTCGCGTTATCTCCGGCTTGGTCGGGAGTCCCTACTGACATAATTGGCAGTGTCTGAGGGTGGGAAGCCGGATGTGGGTGTGTGCTCTAACGCCTCCTCTGGTCGGTCGGTTGGTCGGAACTGGGGGGAATAGCGTGATCCTCCCACGCGCTACGTCCCCCTGGCGAAACTCCTCACTGTCAGGTGAAAAGAAGCGGCTGGCGACTCCACATGTATCGGAGGAGGCACGCGGTAGTCTGCAGCTCACCCCCGGATCGGCAGAGGGGGTGGAGCAGCGACCGGGACGGCTCGGAAGAGTGGGGTAATTGGCCGGGTACGATTGGCGAGAAAAAAAGGGGGGGGACCCCAAAATAAATGAATTAAACAAAATCCAGAAGATACACGGACATTGTGAAAACGGATCATTTGAATGTGGTAAAAAGGTCGCTGTTCGGTAGCCGACTCTTAAAACCTTGGACGTCCGCGTGCGCTGTAGTGCACCGCCTGACGGACCTCCGCGGCAAACTGTGTTGACAGCTGCGTCGTCCTGCAGTTATCAATTAACTTGGATGACAAAATAACATCAACACTTCCACCTTCATCGGCCGCCAACGATAGCATGACTCTGGAAAAACCCCAAAGCATCAACGGAACGTCCTCTGTAATAGATTACCTATCTCAAGCGAGAAGTGGATTTTCATACCCTGCTGAGGTGAACGGAAACCGGTGGCTGCCTGCTAGGGAGGAAAAACGCACCCCAAAATCTGAAACCTCCTCCAGACGCGTCTACTAACCTGGACCCTTCACGCAGTTGTCGGTGTCAGGCTCACGCGTGAAGGCAAGCCGGAGTCTGTACACACTGCGTTTAGGGAACTGTTACCAAACTATGGTAGTGTAAACCAGTGGTTCTCAACCTTTTTGGGGTCCTGGACCCCCTGCGTATTTTTGATCTACCCTGAGGACCCCTCCACCTGATCTTGGGGGAGGGGGGTTGCAATTTGATAGAGACAGTAGAAACTGCATTTTAAATTGCATTATAGCATTTATTCACTCTTTGGGGCAGAAATAAGAGCTTTCAGTTGTAACTTAGATATAGTTAACCAAACAGAATTCTTATGCAGTAACTTTCAGATATATGTAACAAAACAGAATATGTATTCAGTAACTTTCAGATATATGTAACAAAACAGAATATGTATTCAGTAACTTTCAGATATATGTAACAACCGAATTTTTATGCAGTAACGTTTAACAATGCAAACGGGAGTGAGATCTCTTATTAAAATACAATAGATTACACTTGTGAAACAGATGTAATTAGAGAAAAAAGTCCTGTTACCCTTTATGGTTTAGGTAGATAAAGGTCTCAGTCACATCTGAGTAAAATAATCCTATTTCTATAAATGTTATAGGATCTTTTTTTTAAAGATATTTTATTTTCACGGACCCCTTGCAATTACACCACGGACCACTAGGGGTCCGCGGACCCCCGGTTGAGAAACACTGGTGTAAACTACTAATAAGACACGTTAGCTCCTAGCTAACTGGTCTGACCCTTTAGCCGAGCGGTTAGCGATGTCGCCTTGTGGTGCGGTACATTTCGTATCGAATCCCGCACCGGGCAAGAAAATAACCGGTTACATTGGCGGCAGCGGTGGGATCCGGAAGTGTGCAGATCCTCAGAAGTCTTTTCGGAGCGCGGGAATAACAAAGCACGAGGGCGTGCTTCCGGGGAGGGTGACGACTGTAAACTACTAATAAGACACGTTAGTCCCTAGTTAACGGGTCTGACCCTTTAGCCGAGCGGTTAGCGATGTCGCCTTGTGGTGCAGTACATTCCATATCGAATCCCGCACCGGGCTAAAAAATAACCGGTTACAGTGGTAACAAAAGCCGTCAGATTGCCGTATTAAACATGCTTTTAGGGGGCGTCCGGGTGGCGTGGCGGTCTACTCTGTTGCCTACCAACATCGCCGGTTCGAATCCCCGTGTTACCTCTGGCTTGGTCGGGCGTCCAGACTTGGTCGGGCGTCCAGGCCGTGTCTGCGGGTGGGAAGCCAGATGTGGGTATGTGTCCTGGTCGCTGCGCTAGCGCCTCCTCTGGTCGGTCGGGCCTCCTCTTTAGGGGGGAGGGGGAACTGTGGGGAAATAGCGTGATCCTCCCACGTGCTACGTCTCCCTGGCGAAACTCCTCACCGTCAGGTGAAAAGAAGCGGCTGGCGACTCCACATGTATCGGAGGAGGCACGTGGACGGCTCGGAAGAGTGGGGCCGGGTACAGTTGGGGAGGGAAAAAAAGGGCGGGGGGGTGAATTAAAGACGCTTTTACCTTAGCGGGTGAACCAGTCAGTATCTGTGACTTGTACACGACAGTGCGAGAGTTATGTTTGTAAAGGACACATTTAAAAATGTCTGGGAAAATGGACGACCTAGAAATCTACTACTACTACTTTCGGCTGCTCCCGTTAGGGGGCGCCACAGCGGATCACCCGTTTCCATCTCTTCCTGTCCTCTGCATCTTCCTCTGTCCCACCCGCCACCTGCATGTCCTCCCTCACCACATCCATAAACCTCCTCTTTGGCCTTCCTCTTTCCCTCTTCCCTGGCAGCTCCATATTCAGCGTCCTTCTCCCAATATACCCAGCATCTCTCCTCCACACATGTCCAAACCATCTCAATCTTGCCTCTCCTGCTTTGTCTCCAAACCGTCCAACCTGAGCTGTCCCTCTAATATACTCGTTCCTCATCCTGTCCTTCTTCACCACCCCCGTGGATGACCTAGAAATGAGAGAGCCTTTTTCCAGTTTGTGCAGAGGATGAAATCAAGAATCATCTGTTAAACATGGAAACCCGAGTAATAATAAAATAAATAGATAATAAATAAATATGAATGAATAGATAACTTAAAGATGCTGTTGCTTACGATATAAAGACACCCTACAGGGGCAGGACACGTCATGTCATGTGTGAATAAAGGCTATTTGTACACCCTACTTACAGAAGCTGAATGTGTGAACAGGGAAAACCGGCGCCAGTGTCGGAAAACCCATTCCCACAATGCTGCTGAACGTGTGTTTGAAAACGGCTAAAGAATTTGTCGGGAGTGATGGAAAGTATTCAGCATTTGTAGTTAATGGACTAGAAACATGCAAAAGCACTGGTATGTACCTTTAGGCACACACCGAATCCCTTTCTTCTCCTTGGGCCTCCCCACCACGCTCCCAGTTCTCCGCTTTCCTACACTCCTCCCTCCTCGTCTCCTCCTTCACTGCTTCCTCACGTCCTCTCCTTGCTTCCGCTCAGCTCCGCTGCCTCTTTACATCTCCTCCGTCTCCATCGCTCCCCTCCTCGTGTCCTCCTCTCATCCTCTGCTCTCTCCTCCTCTCCTCCTTCTTCCCAATTCTGTTTCCTCTAGGAAGAGTTTTGTGAATGGACACTATTGACCCGAACCCCGGCTTGGGCCCGGTTGGGCCTCACTGGTCCATCGACTGTTGCCCTGGAGAGGGACACCAGCCACCAGAGCTGGCCCTCCTCCCGCAGCGCTCCTTTGACGCGGCCCGCCGGAGGCTGCCGGACCGCTTGGTTGCAGCCCAAACAAGCCTGTTCCGAGCCAGCGGTGGGGGCTGTTGGCTGGCTGCGCCGGGCAAAGTGTCATGGCACAATGAAACCCGCCGGCTGGGATGTGCTGGCCGGGAATGTCTGGCTCGACATGCTGATGAGTGAAAAGAAAGAGGAAGAGATTCTGCGTTTCTGATTGTGCCCTGTTTTGACATCATGCGGCAAAGTGAAAATGTCGGTCAGCCAATGCTACCAGCCCAAAATAAGTACTTTAACACACCAAGTTACACTCTACATAACTATGGCAAGGGGTAAATGGACTCCAGCGCTTTTCTAGTCTACCGACCACTCACAACACTTCACAATATATGCCTCACATTAACCCATTCACACCCATTCACATACCCATTCATACACTGATGGTGGAGGCTGCCATGCAAGGCCTCAACCTGCTCGTCAGTTTATTTATTTACTCGCTTATTTATTTTGTTTCCTATTATTTTTTAGTTATCTAATTCATTTTTTCTTTTGTTTCCTTTTGCGCGTTTAAATTTAACCTGTTGTAACGTGGTTTAATTCTGTTCCGAGAAGGGGCCTGCCGGACGGGGTAGGAGTAGATAAAGGGGAGCAGGATGTGGGTAAATGGGATTTGGGGATGTTAAAATGTACATATATATATCAATCAGAGTCTTTCAACTATAATTGTTCAGTTCGATTTGTTTTCTTTGGAAAAAAAACCCCTGTTCATCAGTGTCTTGCTCAAGGGCACTTGAATACGCTCTCATGGAGGAGCCGGGGATCGAACCCTTCCAAATACTACACGACCTACTCTACCTCCCGAGCCATGCTGCCCCCATAATCTATGCTGATGTAACGGGTTATTTTCCTGCCCGGTGCGGGATTCGATACGGGATGTACTGCACCACAAAGCGACATCACTAACCGCTCGGCTAAAGGGTCAGACACGTTAGCTAGGGGCTAACGTGGTTTATTAGTAGTTTACACTAACATAGTCCTGTGTCTTTTTGTATTGTGTAGGGGCGGAAGAGTATATGTCGCTATTAACCGGAGAATTTTGGTTCTTTTCTAACTTTGTCAGAGAATAAACGGAGATTTCTTCACTCAAGTCAGAAACTATTTTACATGAATCACAAACGAAATCTTCATTGCTTTATAAAGTCATTTCAGAAAAAGAAAAAAAAGTCTGTTCACAATGATGTGTTACATGGCAGCTGGTATGGTAACGTTATATAGTAGCATTCCATCAGTGCCAGGTCCTCCGCCCTCGTATGTCTTCTTCCAGTAGCCCATTTCTCATCAGGTTGTCCTGGTTCCCCAACACCTGACGCGGACCTTGTTAACTCGGGTGACGTGAGAGCCGGTGTGACTCTATTCATGTTACTCTCACTCATATCCGAGGTAGCTGGCTTGCATAGCATTAGGAGTCTTAGTCACAGACTCTTGCTGGATACTTGTCCCCAACCGGGGTTTGAACCCCCAATCTCCGACATGGAAAGCTGACGTTTTACCAACTGAGCTATCCAGCTGCTATATAACACATAACCAAGGCAAAGAGTTGACATTATGACCCCTTTTTGGACTATTTCTTGAATACAGTGGGGTCCTGTGGGTTTCTGGATGGTAGCTAAGTGTGGAATCAGCTAGAAGGAAACGATTTCTGAGTATGGGAATGAGAAAAAACATAAAATTACACGCGTTAAACTTTAACACATTTCCCTCATACATGTAAATGTACTTGTTAAATAGAACAGATTGATTCTGATTCTGCTGTGATTTCATGTCATGTTGTGTCATGTCATACCATATCAGATTTACAACTTTACTAAAGCTCTATGATCTGATCTATACCATCACACCAATGCACTGTTAACATAAGTGCATTTCGCCAAGCAGCCGTGGCTCCCAGCACAGCGAGGCCATATTGATCTCACCGAGCAACGGGAGCAGAGAGGACTTTGTAGTTCGCTACTCATGACAAAAGACCGTCCGCGGTACGGAGACAGATAGAAGTGTAGAGTACAGAGCCTCTGGACACACCTGTCATGGCGCGCTGAGTAGCGTTTAATCTCTCAGAAAGGCAATCCATCACACACACACACACACACACACACACACACACACACACACACACACACACACACACACACACACACACACACACACACAGTGAACTCCACACTGACACTGTTATCTTCCACTGCTTTAGAGCACTGTGCCAATAGCTTTTCTTCATTCAGCTGGAAGCACACTGATGAGGTGTTTGATTAAGGTGGAAATCCACCAGGATGGCATTTGGCATACAATTGGCATTGGTTCACTTTCAAGTGGTTGGGAATCATCATTATACTTTTTTTTTTTTTTCTTCAGAAAAGCAAAGGTTGCTGATACTATACCCTACCCAGTTATGGTACGGTATTGTTAACGTACCACGCCCGTGCTAGGACAAGTACAGGTGCAGCACAGATGTAATGGAAAAAAAAACCCCTCTATCAGACAGGAGCACAGAGACACAAAGCAGCTTACAGGGGCAAAGAGGTTTGTGATAAGATAAGCCTGTTGGCTTATAGGCCTGAGCCTGTGGTTCTGCAGCTGGCATTAGCACTGACCTCATGATGCTCGCCTCGAAATGTGGAAAAAAAAATCCCACATACAGTATATTAGAGGAGCTTTTCATCCCCTCTTTTACCTCCTTTTAGCTTTGGGCCCTCTTATTCTTTCATCAGCACTGCTCCCATCTTTTGTGGGGAAAAAAAGCGCCTTTCTTTGTGTACAATATAAATCAGGGCTTGAAGTGCTCAGTTCAAGAATCATCGAAAAGTAAAGTTGGGTTCAAAAAGGCTCAGTGTCTATAAAATATACATAGAAAAAAAGGCAGAGCTCTCATAATGAGCACATTTCAAATTTTCATCGCTCCCTCAACATGCTGGATGTATGGCTGGAGACTGCATGGCTGAAATAAATAATATATAATTTATTCAGTTAATAAGCCGCTGTATGTATATGCATGTGTTTTCAATCTCTGGTCTATTCTGTTAAAGAGGCCATATCATGCTGTTTGGGTTTTTTCCCTTTCCTTTAGAGTGTTATGTAGCTGGGAGGTGCATGTAAAACATCTGTGGTTACAAAGCCCAAAGTCCACGCCGAGAGTTATTCTCACCGACGGAAAACACTGCCTGCCCTGAAACGCCTCGTTAGTCGTCCAGCATTTTCTTCCGTTACTTATCTACGTCACTATGTAACACATCTTCATAATGCCTACCTAGCAGCTAGATTAGGCCGCCCTCCAACAGAGTTAGGTTGAGCGGAGGTCGGGAAGAGTTTGGTTAGTGGGTATCACAATGTTGAGAAGACACTATTTTCTTCAGTGTGAAGGCGAATTCCCTTTGTGTGGACTTCCAAAGGAAGACAAAATGAAGAATCAGTGGTTAAAATGACCTTTTGCCACTATTCCTCAGCAGTACAACCCCAAACTTGTATTGTGTTCCCTTCATTTTACTGAGGTCTGCTTCCTGAACCGGGTACAGTTCAGTGCTGGATTTTCAATTTGTTTGCCTTTCCTAAAAAAGAAAGAACCAGACAACATAGGATACAGTTCCTTTTTTCGGGCAAACAGCGGCCATATGCCAACATGTTTGTTCACGTTACTTCACAGAGAGGACTCTTTCCTCAACACAGAATCCAGTAGGAAGCTGGATTTTCAGCGAGACTGCTGCTAAAAGATGGGGCTGTTCCATCTGTAGAGAGCCGTGTTGAGCAGTCAGAAGCACAAGCTGTAACATTATATCACCGAAATGTTTGTCTTTTCTTGATAATTGGACCAAATGGCTTGTGAAAACAGTTTCAGTGCAGACAGTGGGCATATACAATGAAGCTAAAGTTATTTCGGTTGCTAATGGTGATTTGCACATAAGACAGCCGTGCACCCAAGCAGTTAGATATGTGCCTTTATTTCAACCATATCCGCTCAAAATCATGGTGTTATTTTTACAACCGCCCAGGATAAGTCACCATCCCCCAAACATTACATTTTTTAAAGTATTAAGCAATCAACTATAATTTTTATAATACAAAATGCGGTTATGCCCAAGCGAAGATATTCAAGGTCCCCCTCATGCCACCAAACCACCTCTTACCCGTTAAAGCATGGACTCCACAAGACCCCTGAAGGTGTCCTCTGGTATCTGGCACCAAGACGTTAGCAACAGATTCTTTAAGTCCTGTAAGTAGTGAGGTGGGGCCTCCATGGATCGAACTTGTTTTTCCAGCACATCCCAGGGATGCTTGATTGGATTGAGATCTGGGGGATTTGGAGGCCGAGGCAACACCTTGAACTCTGAACTTGAATTTGTGATATTGGGCTATACGAATAAAATTCACTTGACCTGACTTAACTCTTTGTCATGTTCCTCAAACCATTGTGGTAGGGCACATTATCCTGCTGAAAGAGGCCACTGCCATCAGGGAATACCATTGCCATGAAGGAGTTTACCTGGTCTGCAACAATGTCAAAGTAAGATCCACATCAATGCTGAGA
Source organism: Lampris incognitus (assembly GCF_029633865.1). Lineage (NCBI taxonomy): Eukaryota > Metazoa > Chordata > Actinopteri > Lampriformes > Lampridae > Lampris > Lampris incognitus. The sequence goes on from NC_079226.1 coordinate 34,744,379, forward strand.
CCCAAGGTTTCCCAGCAGAACATTGCCCAGAGCATCAACTGCCTCCGCTGGCTTGCCTTCTTCCCATACAGCATCCTGGTGCCATCTCTTCGCCAGGTAAGTGACACACACACACCCATCCTTCCATATGATGTAAAAGAAAATGTGATTCATCACACCAAGCCATCTTCTTCCACTGTTCCATGGTCCAATTCTGATGCTCATTGTAGGCGCTTTCGGCAGTGGACAGGGGTCACCATGGGCACTCTGACAGGTCTGCATTTATACAGCCCCATACGCAGCAAGCTGCAATGTACTGTGTTCTGACACTGGTCTCTCATAGCCATCATTAACTTTTTCAACAATTTGAGCTATAGTAGCTCTTCTGTGGTGTTGGACCAGACGGGCTAGCCTTCACTTCCCATGTGCATCAGTGGGCCTTGAGTGCCCATGACCCTGTCGCCTGTTCACCAGTTGTCCATCCTTAGACCACTTTTGGTAGGTTATGACCACTGCATACCGAGAACACCCCACAAGACCTACTGTTTTGGAGAAACTCTGACCCAGTCAGCTAGCCATCACAATTTGGCCCTTGTCAAAGTCGATCCTTACCCTTGCCTATTTTTCCTGCGTCCAACACATCAACTTCAAGAACTGACTATATTTGCAGCCTAATATATCCTACCCCATGACAGGTGCCATTGTAATGAGATGACCAGTATTATTCACTTACATGTCAGTCGATTTAATGTTTTGGCTGATCGGTGTAGTTTGCTTACCGAACCGGCTTGTTATGAGTTCGACACAACAAGCACTGGGTGCTGCCCCCTCGGGAGGCTTCCGGAAGTTGGCCAATCAGAAGAAAGTGGACTTTTAGGGAGGGGGGCCTTAAAGAGAAAACAGACTGAACTGAGGGGCTGCATAAGGGTCAGTATGTTGGTAACAGTCCATATGGGGAGCAAAGAGGCGGAACCCATTGGCTGAAATGTCGTCTGGGCCTAAAACACCTACAAAAAGTGTCGATGTTTTTGTATCGTGCGGAAAAGCGTTTAACTTGTGTCAACTACTTGTGAAAGAACCCGGTCGTAGACGTCGTCTTTCAACTCCAACTCCATTCTTACACCTCAAGTTACTAATCTGACTGTAAAAAATGATGGACGCACGGAACAGGAAGTCTCCATAGGAGGCGGAAGCCAGCAGCTACACCGGAAGCTCCGAAATACTAGCCGTTGCCCCCATAGGCTAAATCGTTGTCAATCTCGGTTCCAAGATTGGGTGCCAAAAGTTGATCTTACGTCAACTTTTCCACATCAAGCCGGCGGAAAGTTTCGCCCTCTGTGTGAACTACCTCTTCGTCTCACCCATCTGTCCACCCGGCTCAGCTCACCCTTTGCATAGAGACTGCATGACTCCTGTCTTGACCGTACCAGCTAAGTTTCACAGGTATAGTTTAAATTCCACATTGGCACCTTGGTGTTGCTCCGGTGTCATCAGAGCTATTCATTTCTGGGTAGAAAAAAAAACTGGAAGCAAAGGGTGGAGGGGGTAGCGGGGTGGAGAAGTGGATCCTCTCTGTATGACTTAAAAATGCCAACAAAGCCAAGCAATAGAGTCGAATACATCCTGTGTATGAGTGCAAGAGGGATAAACAGATCAATCGATATTGAACGATCAATAGATAGTGATTTAACTCAATTATATCCATCAAGAAAGATGAGAGAGAGAGAGAGAGAGAGTTAACATTGCGCATGGTGTCACTTTATTTGATGTTCTCATTTGTCAGATTTTCTATGATTGATAGTTCAGGTCTGTCTTAAAAATGAACTTTTTGTCATTTTTCTTCAGTCCCAGCGGGACTAGTTGAAACCGTAAGAAGGCTTAAAGTGAGGAAGAGAGAGAGAGAGAGCTGTTTTTCCCCATTGTCTACCTTAAACAGGAGACGGAGGATGGGATTTGCATGTGGAACCGTTTTCTCCTCCCCTTAATAACTCCCAATTTAACGGCAAGCGGAGTAAACGGCGATGCCTTTGAATCCCGCTCCATTTGCAAAGCGCTGCCACCGGACAGAAATCAAATTCCTTTCCAGTTAAAGTAGCGTCGAAGTCAAGCCTGTCCCTTCTCTTATCTCCGCAATTACACCCGAGCTGTGGACGCACGCGAGTTTGTTTTCCAAGCTTTTGTTTTCCACCTTTCTGGAAGGTCCAGTCTGTACTCTGTATGGGAACCTCCCCCCGGGAACACTGTCACCCCTGTGCTGGCTTCTTTCACACTGAGGAAACACATCCACAGGCCTTTAGTCGGTCTGCAGCTCAGCGTCTGAGCTTTTGATACAAGGGCCAATGGTGCACCATACCTCGACACCTACCTTACCTGTATCACGAAGCTAAAAGAAAAAAGATTTGGTTACATTTCTAACACTTTAAAGCCAAGTAATGGACATATAATGAGGCAAAAAAAAAATCCTGATGGGTTGACAAGCTGAATTCTTCAAAGACGATCACGAACATTCCCAACGTCTTACATGACCAAATTGAATTCCCGACTGTATCTAGTAGACATCTTGAGAAAACGTATTCCATTCACCCCCTAATTACCCAAGGAGCCACGGGGCAGCTGCAGGAACAAGATGGAGGAACAAGATAACTAAAGCTTTTATGTACAGTTCTGTAACACCAAACATGCAATATAGATACAACACAGTACGATGCGCTTTATTTATGCCTGTGGGGAAAAAGCGAATACCATTTTCTGTTTCGTGTTGTTGCATTTGTATACGTGTTCGTAAACCCCATGGCGATGATCCTGCATCACACTGTATGTCCTCTGTAACGTATGCAGCATATGCATTCCTTTGTAGTGGCTTGCATTTGAGGAATTCTGGCCTATTCCCATTGAATGTTATGAACAGTATGATTATTCTGAACCGTTTCGCTCCTTGGCCAAGTCACTCTGAATACAAGTGTCAGCGAAATGCCCGAAGTGTAATGTACATGAAATATTGCATGCACGTCGCCGATGTACGCATGTAGATGTCGTGGTTGGAGAGGTGCCGGATCATGTTCAAGCTCAACGTCCACTCAGTTTACCAGCCGAGTCATTCAGCGTAAACAGGGAAGCTCAACATCATTAAAACAGTAAACGGCACCGGACGTTTCAAAGTAGACAAGCAGCGAGTCTGTCAGAATATCTATGAGAGACAGTCAAGGCGTGTCAGGGAATGTAAAGCGCGAGAAAAGGTAAAAGGATCTGGGATGTAATAAGTATCGTCTACACCGTGTAAAATCATAAAACCCAACAGCAGAATCTGATGGAGGCTCTCTGCTTTACACTGTTAGCAGTCACATGTCAGGCAGGATACGTGCCAAGAAGGTAGGCAGGAAGGAGTTATCACATGAGTTATACCAGCTTTCTAAAGTAGCAAAGGGATAAGTATCTCAGAATATAAGGAAGAGGGTATCTATAAAGCGATCAACGTATTTAAGATGACCAAATTTGACTGAAAAATATGTTGGCGGTAGAAGCTCAAGCGGAAGGAAGATAAGTTGATTCATACAGCAGAGGGGCTTCTGTGATGTCTGTATAGAGGCCTCTCTCGCTCTTTCGCTCGCTCTGTTGTCTTTCTCTCTCTTTCCTCTCTTTCTCTGTCTTGTCTGTTGCGCTCTGTTTTTGTCTCACACTGTTAGTCTCTGTGTCCTCTTTCTCTTTCCTCTCTCTCTCGTTCCTGTCTATCACTCTCTCTGTCCTCTCTCTCACTCTGTCGCTCTTGCTGTCCTCTCTTTCCTCTCCGTCTCTCTCTTGCTTTGTCACCCTGTCTCTCTCTCTCTCTCTGTCACTATGTCTCTTCTCACTCTCTGTCCTCTCTCTGTCCTCTCTCTGTCTCTTCTCGCTCTCTCTGTCAGCTCTATGTCTGTCCTCTCTCTCTCTGTCTCTCGCTGTGTCACTCTCTCTCTGTTGATCTCTGTCTCTGTCTTTCTTTGTCCTCTCTCTCTGTCTATTCTCGCTGTCTCTGTTGCTCTCTCTCGCTCTCTGGTGCTCTATGTCTCTGTACTCTCTCTCTCTGTCTCTGTCTCTCGCTCTGTCGTTCTCTCTCTCTGTTGCTCTGTGTCTCGCTCTCTCTCTCTCTGTCTCTGTCTCTCGCTCTGTCGCTCTCGCTCTCTGGTGCTCTATGTCTCTGTCCTCTCTCTCTCTGTCTCTGTCTCTCGCTCTGTCGCTCTCTCTCTCTGTTGCTCTGTGTCTCGCTCTCTCTCTCTCTCTTTGGAAAACACAGAGGACAGCTTCTGAGAGCCATCAAGGGGAATTGTACACCCACGGTGCCCTCTTGTCTCCTTTGAATCATCCTGTGGAAATGCTATTGAACATTGAGATACCATGACCTATGCCGACATTTTTCCCTCATGATCGCACATCATGGTCGGACACGTCAAAACAGCTCAGAGACAACTCTCAACAACCAGGGCTTTCCCGTCACCCTATAAGCCAGCAATTAGAGAAAAGGCCAGAGAGATGGAACAGATGTTCCATAAATGGGAACGAGAGAGGAGAGGAGAGACAGGGAGCCTCCGGCTGCTGCCGACGGTATTCCTAATCTCTCCGCGGATAAACCAAGGAGAGGGAGAGAGAGGGAGTGATCCTTCTGCACCTCAGTCCTGGGTCCAAACAGTATTTGTGAATTTATCTTAATGTTTATTTTAAGCTGCTTGGATGGGCGGTGCGTGTCACACTGGGTTCGCCACATTAGGAAATAGAAAATGAAGGCTATTAAAGTCGTTTTAATGCATTTGGCGGCGTTGATAAGTTAGCTGGTGTGTTCCACAGCGATTGGCTCTGATCTGAGATGCCGAAATGTGTTAAACTCCACTACTCCAATTGGCACACCAATTAGCTTAAACTAAATGCCAAGACTGATTTGCAGACAGCATTTGACCCAATCTGCTCACAGGCAGGGCCTGTTTTTGTGGTACCGCTGCAAATAGCGTGAAAGGGATTTTAGGGTTAGGCTAAGGGCTAAGTACTTTGTGTTTTGGAGTTGTGTTACTTCAAAACACACAGCACAGTGTTACTTCTGGTGTTAGAATCGGGCCAAAAGCACAAATTTGACCACAAATACCATGAAATCAGTTATGAAACCGCAGTGAGAACGAGGCGGGAGGAATGTTTCTCCAACTCCGCAGGGAAACATACCTTCAATCTCATCATGTCTGTTCTTTAATGCTTTTGACTTTACTCACGTTCCTCCGCGGCCACATAAAGCATTTTTCATCAAATCGTTTTGCGCTTTGAAAATAAAATTGCAACAACTTGTACCACCATGAACCCCCGGGGATGTAAACAGTCTGCCAGTATAAAGCTCCTGCGGGTCAATTATGCAGCCCTAATTCATGCACCAGGAAACATTTCGTACACTTAGATAAACAGCAAACAAACCTGCGTCGGGGCCCTTCACCGTCAACACGGTTCTATTCCTGCCGCTTGTATTCGGGATCGGTGGGACCCGGGGTTCTCCGAGGACCCTGAAAACGAGATTGTTTTACACACACCTGTTCTCGGACGTCACTCGGCTACACGCCTGTCTTGCAGAGAGCGCAGTTAATCGCTGATTTGGCACACTTACAGTGACAACATTCCGAGGTCCGATTTCAGGAACTTATCTCCCGCATGCGCAGCGTACGCGTGCACGGACCTAGGCATGTGAAGAGCGCGCACACACTCGTGCTGTCGCTCTCTCTCACTCTCTCGCTCTCTCTCGCTCTCTCTCACGCACAGAAGCTCTCACACCCTTATGCACAACTCGTGGTCATACACACAGACACACACACATTGGTAAAGTAGTTGTGTGACTCAGTGTACCTGACCCATCAGCACCTTCATGACAAGTCACACAGGCGGGTCAAGACAGCCTCTTAACTCTACGGCCAAACTCTTGCATCTACCCTTGTCTGAATGAAGGCAAGCATCTTTCCCTTTCCCAGGGCCACAAACAAGGCAAGATAAATTCTTCATGTTTGACTGTGCGAGATATAGCATTACAACAAGTCCCTCCTTTTGAAGCCAGATTGAAACCAGCAATTACTTTCAGTTCTCTGAAAAATGAGACAGTGTGTGTATATTGGAAACCTTGAGGCTTTGTGGCTTTTGAGTGAATGGGAAACAATTAAAGTGCCTCTTGGCAGCACATGAACTCAGACAGCGATAAAAGAGGTTGAGTTTTTCAACACTTGGTTGGTGAGGTCTCTGAGTTTGGCCCATCTACAGTTGCGAGAGTCTTCCAGAAAGACGCGCGTCCCGAATCCTGATCCCAAATCTGCCCTCTTCCTCATCTCTCATCTTCAAATTTAGAGGAAACAGAATACTTAGTCTTGGCTATATGCTGGATGATGTTACTCAAACCCTTACAGTGCTGTGGTTATTCTGTATGTACTTGCAGAGTGGATGCTCTCAACAGGGCTTTCCCCTGCTTACCCTGGCAGCACAAGTGCCCTCCTCTACCAATCACACTACACAGTACCAAACATAAAAGTGTTTCAGTTCAAATTTTAGTGACAGTTGAGTTTAAACATACTGCGAATCTGTGGGAGGCTCAGGGCAGAGACACAAGGACACGAGCACCATGTTTTCAAGTGCAAATAAAACTAGGAGCGTCTAACATCTGCTTTGCATAGACAAGTCCTTGCAAAAAATGTACGCGCTTTTACAATTTGATCACGTGTGGAATGACTTGTAACGCAACCACTTTGAAAGGCGCAAAGGATGTGAGTTGGAAGTCCCCAGGTTACGAACGAACGCCCGACTTACAAACTCCCGTACTTACGGACTGACCTCTGTAAAGCCTATTATTTAAAAAAAAATGGAGTTACACACAATGGTTCATACTAACGAACAGGCGGGACTACTTCTTTTGTTGTTTTTTTGGACCCCCCTCCCCCCCTCTTTTTCTCCCCAATTGTACTTGGCCAATTACCCCGCTCTTCCGAGCCGTCCCGGTCGCCGTCCCACCCTCTCTGCTGATCCGGGGAAGGCTCCAGACTACCACATGTCTCCTCCGATACATGTGGAGTCACTAGCCGCTTCTTTTCACCTGACAGTGAGGAGTTTCACCAGGGGCATGTAGCGCGTGGGAGGATCACGCTATTCCCCCCCAGTTCCCCCTCCTCCCCCCTGAACAGGCGCCCCGACCGACCAGGACACATACCCACATCTGGCTTCCTACCTCGCTACAGACACGGCCAGTTGTGTCTGTAGAGACGTCCGACCAGGCCGGAGGCAACACGGGGATTCGAACTGGCAATCCCCGTGTTGGTAGACAACAGAACAGACCGCCACGCCACCCGGACGCCAGCCAGACAGACTACTTTGCGCGACGCTCAAAACACTTCGCGTTTTAGGCAGATCGTCGGCCCGAAGGGGGTCCAAGCAAAATTTTATTTGGATAGCACTTTTAAAAACACAGTTACAAAGTGCTCCACACTCAATACACAAAATACGAATAAACATGTAAAATAAATTGAATGAATGTAAGACATGGCCCAGGGAGTAACAGACCAAGCTAGTGTAAACTACTAATAAGACACGTTAGTCTGACCCTTTAGCCGAGCGGTTAGTGATGTGGCCTTGTGGTGCGATACACTCCGTATCGAATCCCGCACCGGGCAAGAAAATAACCGGTTACATTGGTGGCAGCGGTGGGATCCGGAAGTGTGTAGATCCTCAGAAGTCTCTTAGGAGCGCGGGAAGAACAAAGCGCGAGGGCTCGCTTCCGGGGAGGGTGACGACTGTAAACTACTAATAAGACACGTTAGCCCCTAGCTAACGGGTCCGACCCTTTAGCCGAGCGGTTAGTGATGTCGCCTTGTGGTGCAGTACAACCCGTTCGAATCCCGCACCGGGCGAGAAAATAACCGGTTACAGATTATTCTGAACTTTACGGGCGCCACGCTGTTGTCGCCATTTTAAGTCGCATCACGTAAACATTGTGTGCGTTGAGTGTGAAAACAATCACGATTGAAACGACAGTGGAAATGATAAAGCATTCAGAGAGGTGAAACGCTCTTATCGTTTTTTTTCACTTACCTGGCGAGGCAGGCAGCGAGCCCCGAGCTTGCTCTCGTCTTTGGTATCAAACGGCCGGTCACCGCGGGTCGTGACCCGCTTCCGGGTTCAGTGGCAGGTGGGGAGTTTGAAATGTAAGAAATGGTTCTGTAAAGTTTTTTATACCTATACACACATTCTCTCTCTCAATTATAAATACTGTAATGTATTTACATTTATTATTATTGCATTATTATCATTATTGTTTTATTTAAAAATTTTGGCTTTCTCCCCTTCTTTTTCTGCCTCGATTGTACTTGGCAAATTACCCCAGTCTTCCGAGCCGTCCTGGTCGCTGCTCCACCCCCTCTACCGATCCGGGGAGGGCTGCAGACTACCACATGCCTCCTCCGATACACGTGGAGTCGCCAGCCGCTTCTTTTCACCTGACAGTGAGGAGTTTCGCCAGGGGGACATGGCGCGTGGGAGGATCATGCTATTCCCCCCCCCCAAGTTCCCCCTTCCCCCTGAACAGGCGCCTCAACCGGGGTCAGATGGGTGCCTCAGTAGTTGCATTTCCTTTAAAATGATTGTAATATTCAACAGCTAACTGCTATTTATCCCTACGACACAAACGGTTTCAAAATCCTCGTGTATGGCACAATGTGAATTGTGAATTCATCCCATACGGTGTCTGATGTAGATTATATTCAGGGTGGTTATGTGTAATTCCTTCATGCTGAAAAAAATGCCACGTTTGACACCTTGTTCCACAGTGTTTTTAGAGACACAGCCTTCCGGTGTATTAACCTTCTGTCATTGCTCCTCTTTTGGGCCAGCACCCACCAAGTAGTCAAATGTAATGGTGCCCAAAGGGAATGCATCAAGTCAGCCACAAAAGGGGAGCGAAGAAGGTTAAGAAGAAGGAAGTTGTGTGTTGAATTTGAAAGCAAAAATGAAAACAACCAGGTTTATTTCTGTGTTTGGCATGGATTGATATGCAGTATAACCGTGTCAAATGACATTATTGATCAGTATTCTTTCCCCAAAGTATGCACACAACCGCTGGATAATCTTACCAGTGTTGTACCAAAATCTGCGACCGCTGGAAATTGTGACAATGTGAAAATGTGATTCTGCACATAAACACATTTCTGTGCATGGAGGATCATGGCCGTTTCGAAGGGAACACTGGGTTGCAGTATGAAAATGAACTTCTGAGGAAATGAAGCATATCCACTTCCAACAGCACATTATAGTGACAAGGAAGCAAATTAGATATTACTCAAATTCTGCTCAGTAATTACCACTCATCACAGGTCAATTACATCTACTTTACAACTCCGCAACGCACTGCCTGTAATTTCAAGGCTTACCCATCATTTGCTTATAAATATTGAAATATGGCCGCTGAAAGAGGGAGGGGCAGGCTTGACGAACCAGAGCCACGGAGGTGAGGATGAGAGGAGGGGGTGAGGTTTGGGGAGGAGAGGTGGCTAGGTGGGGTTTGGGTCGGGCTGGAGAGAATGGGGTGAAGGAAAGAGGAGGGGAGGGGTGAGGTGGTGGTGGTGGTGGCAGGAATGGAAAGCCTCCACTAGCGCAAACACCTCCTGAAACAGAAACATCCATTTAGCAGCGAAAACAAGCCCCCCTCACAAGACCTCCGTGAATGGACCACTTCAGCCGGCCGAGGAAGTTCCAACCAGGGCAGGATGTTCCCCTCAGGACGCACTTGAGACGGGCTGGAGGCCAAACGTCTGAATACCCCTCTCTCTCTCTCTCTCTCTCTCTCTCTCCCCCCTTGTCACTGTCTGGTTTCACCCTGCCACACTGGGTTTTTTCTGGGGGTGGGGGTTCTGCAGTAACCAGAAGACTTGCACCCCAACCCCTACAAAACCTCTCGGTGGCTGCTCACTGCACTGCAGCCAGCCGGGGGCAGAGATGGGAGGCGTGTAACTACTTCAGCAAACAAAGAAAAGGCAGGGAAAAGGTTCCCATGATTAAAGGGCAGTGTTAAGATGCTCAAGGGAGGCTAATTTGTTCACCAAACGACAGTGGAAACGATGACGCCCGAGTCTCCTCTTGCAATTCGACAACGGCGAAGGAACGCTGTTGGGCCTTTTGGTTTTCCTTCATGCATATGAAGTTATAATCTGCATGGATACAAACCTATATGTAAACTATATGTATAGTTTGGTTTTGTTTGTCTTCCTTTTCTTCCCCCACTCAAACATACGTGCCTGGTGACAGACGACGTCGACAGCGAATGCTATTATAACATGTTTATTGAAAACCTTTTGACAGCATAGTTTGTCAGGCACAGAGAGAGAGGGGGGGAGAGAGAGAGAGAGAGAGAGAGAAAGAGGGAGACAGAGTGAGTGAGAGAGAGAGAGAGAGAGAGAGAGAGAGAGAGAGAGAGAGAGAGAGAGAGAGAGAGAGAGAGAGAGAGAGAGAGAGAGAGAGAGAGAGAGAATCTCGTCCCTGTGGGAGGGTTGTTGTGGTGGAATGTTACAGACTCATCATGATCAAAACAGGTACATTGCAACAAACAAGCTATGAATTACAAAAAAAAGACAGGTTATACCGAATGGTTAGTTCCACCTTTCTATGTTAACAAAACTGAATACAGAGGAGGGGGGGGGGAGAAAAAACATTATTTGGGTTGTAAATGTCACAAGAAACATCTGTTGACAGCACACGGTTTCGACTGTTGGAAAACCTGATGTGGAATGAAATAAAATTGTAAAGCAATGCCAAAAACAAAAACCAAAAAAAACAAAACAAAACACAGTTGTCTCTAACTTACAAAATAGCTCACATGGTGACAAACTCTGCACATGTACATTTGCAACGTAAAAGTGAGTTTCAAACGATAAATCAGTCTGTCATAAGTCATTGGGGTTCTGAGCTCAGGGTGTTTGAAAACAAAAACAACAAAAACATAAAAACAAAAAACATGTAAGACAGAGCAGTGTTGTGTGTCACCTGACCTGAAAGGTTAATGTGAGAAATTTTTTTTCTTCTTTTTTCAAAATCTTATTGGAAGCGCATATATATATGTGTATATATATACACATATATACATATACATATATATATATAAGGCTGAGAATCCCATAGTTGGACCAACATACAACCCCATCGTCCCAGTTTAATCCTCAGCTTTAATTTTCTTTTCCTTAAATACAAAATAAATAAGTCAGTCAGCGTTGAGACAACAGAGCCATGTGTGAGGATGGCAGACGCCTACTGAGAGCATCTCCCCCCTCCTCCTCCTCCTCCTCCTCCTCACGTCTGGGATGGCGTGCGGTGCGGTTTGCATGTCAGCACGGCACAGCCTACGTCTACTGTGGAGGAAAACCACCAACGCAACCGGTTTGTTTTTCCAGGAAAGGAAAGAACTCGAGTTCCTCGATGACAAAGGTACACCGACGGAGATGTGTTGGATCTAACGCAGCCTTTATCAGTGACCCAGCAGACCGAGGAGGAGGGAGGAAGCGAGGGATGCTGTCAGTAGCAGAGGAAGAGCTTCACAGGGCCGGTGAAGGGGCTGTATGAAAGCCAGGAGGCGCTCGGCCCATAAAGCCACATATGGAGCTGAGGAGGCCTGTGATCATCTCCACATCATCATCTTCCGGCTCTTCAGGAACAAAACAAGGAAAGCAGACAGCGATGAATAAAAAATACTCTCACCATAGGGAAAGCTTTTACCCAGCATGGAGGAATAAATTAAAAAGAAAACAAAAAACACCAACACTTTCATTAGATCCATCTAACCGTTGCAGAAGTGCCTTTTGTCTGTCTTGAATATATAAAAAGAATGGAAATTAAAGAAAAAAAAAAAGTAAGCCAGGGCTTTGAATGACTGGCTTCTAGTGAGAACTGCTTATTTTTGCAACTATACATTCAAAACATGATCAAAATGAATCGCTTCATCTCCACTCGTCACTAAATCATCCCAGGCACTTAATAGTTTAGGGCCGAAACTGTGCTGCAAACAGAAATGACATGGCAGCAAACGCTTTCTGCCTACGCCGCTCTTACCGATAGCCTTTCATTGTGCAACGGCCTTATTCCACTGGTTTAAACTGGGCGTCTACCCAGTAGGACCAGTTGTAGATGACTGCGCTGGATTCAGTACATTTGCTGAAGACCGCCACGCTCGCTTGAGCGGTCTGGAGAGATTCACTAAGGACTTACAGGATATTATCGGTAAGTTCAGAAGTCTTCCATAGGTTAATGCACAGATCATCCCAGCTGAATAAGGCTCTTTGTACAATGACGTGATTCTCCGTAACACTTTTCTCTTGGTCAATACTCCGTTCAGCACCGAGGATCGAGTTCCTGTACCCTTCAGCTCCACTCCCAACACCGTTCAGGAAAGACTGTAAACATTTCAACCCTTACAGTATTTGGGGTCAGCTAGAAAAGATGACTGCATTGTTAATGGGGGGAGGGGGGTTATTATTTGGCCAATCCCATGATCCTTTGCTGCACGTCTAACGACAACGCACTCCCCGCACCCCTCTTTCTGCCTGCATTCTCGCGAACGGTGCAGTATTTGGTTCAGAGATCTGGAGAACAGGACAAAAATACAACTTTTTTTAAGACTAATTTGGCACTTTCCTCAGCAAACTACGCTGCAGGGCTCCACGGCGGGGGCTCATCAGTATCCGTACACACATACATAACACATGCTTCTGAGTCTGCTTCAACAAACTGCTTTTTTTTTTGTACTTTTTTTCTTTTTCTGTTTTGTTGCTGTGTGACCCGTACAGCACACAGCATGCCTTCATTTCAGTATTAACACTATAGAGCAGCGATAACAACCCAAGGCTATGGGCAGGTGTTTTAGTAATACTCAAGCACACAAGGACATACAGCTCTAATAAGTATGTAGTATACATTACATTTACACTTCAGGCCTGTCTCGCTCGTCTTTGCATCACCGAATACACGAGGGGCTGAACGTGTTTCATTGGGATCGACCCTGCGATAGTCGGGGGTGGTCCCAAAATCCACCCAGCCCCCCTCCCCCCGTCTCACTTGACAACACTGTAAAAGGGCCCAAGAGGTCTTTCTTTCTAGGTTAACATTAAGCTCAAAACATCAGAGCACATCATTAAATGAAGCTTTCAGAAGAGCCTTTAAGTCTGTCCTAAAACAAGAAAAATAAGAAAAACAAGCAACAGAAACCTCCTTGTAGTTGACTTTTGTATTGTTACGGAGTGTGAATGTCACACATCACCCGGGAGACTGCATCCACTAACGTATTTCTGCATGCTCAATAATCCACATATGAAAATCACAGAAAGTTGTGCAGATGAACCGATTCAACTTTCTGCGCATCCGCCGGCGTATTTTAGCTATGGCTGTAACACAACACGTGAACTACGTCTTGAGATACTGAGACGTGAAAGCGCGCCTCGTATCAAGATGTAAAGGCAGACTGATACGGTTCCTCCAAGGCTTCATTCACAGTATTCATTGCGGGTCTGTATGTCGTTGAGTACTGTCGTGATACTAAAAGGCCTCTCTGGTACATATTGCGAAGCATTGCTATTTCTTGCCCAGCAAGAGTTAATCGTTGCTTTGATATTGCAAACGTCAACTTTCCAAACCAAGTTATGAACTCGGGAGTTCGACCGCCTCGACTTAACAGCCTGAGTCGGAGCATCGCTCCATCGATCCCATTCTGCCGGTCGAATCGCACTCGCTTTTCAGGAAAACGCCCTTACCAAAAATCCTCTTTGCATTTGTCATACATTCTTATCGATAAAACAAAACAAAAAACTAAACAAACAAACAAAAAAACAAAAAACAAAAACGTATTGATAAAAAAAACAAGAGAAGGAAAAGTCTGTCAGTTGTGAAAATTACGTCTTTTGCAAAATAAGTTACAAAAATCGAAATAAAAATCTTTGCTTACAGTACTAATATCCTAAACTAGATCTTTCGAACTTAAGAACCACATGTTAAGTCTATAAATATCTTTACAAATATACAGGTTAATTGCTCAAATAAACCTTTTTTTTCGCACTTTAAATGATTAAATGTTACACACGTTCATGACAGTGTCTTCTAGATTGCAACGCTTCAGTTCTAAAACAATACTTTAGAAAATGTGTTTTTTTGTCTTTTAAGTACATGGCTGTGGACAGCAATATGATACATATTTGCATTTATGTATTTACAATAAATCACTTTCTAGATACATACAAAACCCTTTAGTGAGTGGCCCTGAAACCAGCAAACGTCGCCTCACTACGACCGAGGGGGGGGTCCCACATGCTGCCTTGCTTCAAGGTGGTTTACATATTCACGGCTAAACACACCCTCCGTGTGCGTGCAGTCATCTCACTTATGGTCATCCGCAATAAGCCGAGATGGTCGAGCAACTGCTAGAGCTCACGCGGAGGCCGTTTGTAGTTTCAGGGACCAAAGTGTTTGTTTTTCAGGAAGAACAAAGTCCCGTTGTGGCGTTCACGCTGGGCTTTGCTGGTTAGTTTGTCGAATGGACAGCGTACGGTTTCTCAATCGGGGGGGGGGGGGGGCTCCGTGCGGAGGAGAGGAGTACATCTGAGGTTCTCGCCCATGTTCCCCAGAAAGAAGAAAAAAAAATGCCCTGGATTCACTGACCAGTCACTGACCCAACTGTCTCCTCTTTTACATCACATCCTTTTGTCTCAGGAAGTGTCCACCGGTAGGCACGGAATGGTTTGACCCCATGGATTGTCAATAAGAAGGAAAAAAAAAAAACTGGCCCGTGTACAAAAATAGAATTTCATTTTTCAAAAGGAAGAAAAAAAAAAGAAAAAAAAAGAAAAAACATGGATCGACAGCAAAAAAATAATCCATCCTTCACTGTTTTAATAGTCTCGTGTAAAAAAGAAAAGAAAACTCATTCGTACAGCATTTTCACCGTGAGTTTAAGACAACTCCAAGGGCTGAAGTACTATGGGATTGTTGCATGCGGCATCGTTTTTCCCCGTTGTTGTTCGTTGTGTGTTTGTTTCCCGTATCTGGAAGAGGTTGTCACAGGTCAGCCGGAGGCGATTATTAGCCACGTGGTTGTAGTGGCTGTGGTGGTGTTGAACTGGGGTGCAGGGTGGGGTCGAGGGGTTAATTGCCCCCTTTCCCCGTCTATGTCCTAATCACCCCGTTACTGGGAAGCTGTTTGGGAAGACAGGGCTCATCGGGAAGGGGGTCGTGGGCGAACACCGAGTCGTCGCCTGAAGAGCAGGTGCTGTTGGAGTCCTGACAGGTGGGGGAGTACTGCTCGAAGGGCACCGACAGGTCCAGGTACTCCTGTCAGAGGAAAGGTCAAAGGTTAGCCTGGTCTGTCAAAACTAAAGTAACTGTATTTAGGTTGATCAGGAAAAGGGCTGTATTCAGGGTGCGGACTACAGGGCAGCCACCGGTAGCTCGGCTCCTCGCAGAAAGACAGGAACTCCACTTAGAACATAATTTCGGAAATCTTGGTAAGTTAACGTAATAATTATCAACGTTTTTGTTTTTTTTGCCGCAGTTTTCCCGTTTGCATTTTATATAGCAATAATTTATGTTGTACATGCATTCTTGAATTAAAAACTCCCGAGTTTATTTGGGAGAGATTCATGACTCATTCACTGTGAAGATCCAGCTGTGTTATTCCTGCAATACATGTATTCTCCCCCCTTTTTCTCCCCAATTGTATCCGGCCAATTACACCACTCTTCTGAGCCATTCCAGTCGCTGCTCCATCCCCTCTGCCGATCTGGGGAGGGCTGCAGACTACCACATGCCTCCTCCGATACATGTGGAGTCACCAGCTGCTTCTTTTCACCTGACAGTGAGGAGTTTCACCAGGGGGACATAGAGCGTGGGAGGATCACGCTATTCCCCCCTGTTCCCTCTCCCCCACGAACAGGCACCCCGACCGACCAGAGGAGGCGCTAGTGCAGCGACCAGGACACATCCACATCTGGCTTCCCACCCGCAGACACGGCCAATTACGTCTGTAGGGACGCCCGACCAAGCCGGAGGTAACACGGGGATTCGAACTGGTGATCCCCGTGTTGGTAGGCAACGGAATAGACCGCCACGCCACCCGGACGCCCTGCAATACATGTATTCTTGTTCTTACTCATTTTAGTTAATATTTACCATGCTCATACGTCTGTAAGGTATAGGCTGTTTTACTGCTACATGGCCTTTACGTTTGACCTCTGTCTCTTATTTGCCAGGAAATTGTGCTCTATTCTGTTGGCTGTGTTGAATCATAGGTGATGTTTACTTTCTTATTTGTCTCTGAGGCACAGATCTGCTGATACAGAGGAAATTTATATATATATATATATATATATATATATATGCTTGCATCATAGATGTTTTATTTATTACCAGTTACTCATTGGTACGCCCCCCAAATACAAAATTTGAGCTCCCCAAAAGCTGCGGTATAATTTGCACCCTGGCTATATCATGCGTCATGTGCCACATATTAACATCGATATTACCATGATGAAATCTGGCCATTATCTGAGAAAGCACAAGAACAGAATTGCAGCAATAGTGCCAAATCTTCTCAATTATTCTCAGTAAAGCTCAATAGATGTTGACAAATTGCAGGCAGGAGGTGGGGACTTACGTCAGTTGAGGTCATGGATAAAACGCGGTCGTGGTCTTCTACCAACTGCCTGAATGTAGGTCTCTGAGATGGCACGGCGTGCCAGCATTCCCTCATTATCATGTACCTGTGACAGAAGGTAAAGATCTGCTGTGACAGGTTCAGACACTGATTGTGTTAAATAATGACATACTTTGTGATCATAATACACAGTGTGTTGACTCTTTCTGGATGCAAAAGATTTGCATTTACATGTTCATTTAGTAGCTGTAACTCTACAATGAATGGCTGCAAACACAAACAGCTGAATGTAAGCTCTGAGACTGAAAACACTACTCATTTTGTTTAGAAGAGAAACTGACTGAACTGATTGTGACTCTCTCCCTGACATGGCTACTATGGATGTGTAAATGCATAAGAAGAATTTCACACTTAATGTTTATGAATGAAGCGGCAGACGGCAATGATCTGTAATTACCTACATGCTGATAGATGTGAACAGAATTCCAAAGGATTGTTTTGATCCATATGTGCACTGACATACAAGCAGTATGCAAGCGCGGCACTGGCTGCTTTTTAATGTTGGAAAGTTAAGTATTTAAGCTCTTTATTTTGTTGAGCTCATTCTGGTTCACTCTGGAGAGCAGCTGCTAAATGAGTCAAATAAAGTAAAATGTAAAACCGCAGGGATATTAAAGTCCACTCTCACTGAGATTCACTGGAGTGCAATATTGCATGACTGCACAGTAATTTATCATACTTGTAGATTTGGAGCAGTTTGGGGCATCTTGGTGGACCAGTGGACTAGGGTGTGTACTATTTATCCTACTTGCAATGCCACTGACTCTGTTCAATATGAGAATGCCCCTCAGCCCTTTCAGATAACCAGCATAAAAGATAATTTGCACAGGACGTACAGTTCATGGGTGCAGTTAGCAGGCTTGTCCATCCGATGGCCCTCCTTTAGCAGTTTAAAAAGCTCTTCTACAGGGATTCCTGGATAAGGCGAGCCTCCCAGGGTGAAGATCTCCCATAGCAACACCCCGTAAGACCACCTGATGAAACACATATACACACACAGTGCAAAGGTCAGAGGTCAAATAGCACAACACCTGAAGCAATCATGGTTTAGAGAGAGGGTAAGGTTCAGTCTGGGTCGACGAGCATTGATCTTCAATAATGTGCGGAGGAAACAAATAGCCAGTTAAGGGATTCCTATGTTATTCCTTTGGCCTGGGACAGCTCAATCAATAATCAATGTTTGTGAAAATAAACAACCCTTTCCTGAAGGCAGAAACCTGAGAGCTGTGACTCAAACTGGTGACGTCATCAGGTAAAAAAATAAAATAAAAATCTATACCTGCTCTGTAGAAAATGGATAGGATATTTGTTTGCAGTGTGTGAGGGTATTTGACCAGAAAGATAGTGGGATATACTTATCCTGCAAGTGCTATGTTATACTAATACTGGGCCTGCTCAGGTATGAAACACTATCAGTACCCACCGGATGTCTCTATCTGAATACTGAGCAGCTGGGTTCATTACTAGCATTGCCATCTATTAAATATTATGTTGTAAGGTCGAAATTAACTCCATACCCAGTATAATCGGGTGCCTAACACGTTTCTGGCCTACGGCACTCGAACCAAACTGCCAGCTGAACACAAAACCGTACAGAGAAAACAAGTCTGCTAAATCTCTTACTTGTAAAATGCTGTGGCTTCAATAAAAGGACCATTTTAATAATAAACATTTATGAAACTTTTTCGGTACAAATCCTACAAAGTGTTTTAAAAGTTAACGAAAGGCAAACATATTTGTCAAAATTAAGACAAAAAAGACAAAATAATAGAGAATAAAAACGGCTAGGTGGCCTGTGCAACCAAACCACTAATACTCGGCGGGGACATCAATTTGCCTTTGCAGCGGCAGCGTGAGTGGACTGGGGCATTCTTTCTAAATGGCAAAGAAATTAGGAAAGGTAATCAGATAATGGGCGGTCTATTAACCCGGCCTGGTATTGTTTGGCCATTCGTCTGGTGAATTCGAATAGAACCCCTCCTCTCGCTGTAGCCGGAGCTCAGCGAGCCTAATCTAATTATCAACGCTCTGGTCCAGAGGGTGGAACACCAGAAGCTACTGGCCGGCCGACCTAGTCCACAAGAGGAGAGGGAGAGAGAGAGAATGCGACAGAGAGCGAGAGATCATGAGAGATAGCAACAGAAAGACAGAATGTGACAGAGCGAGAGAGAGATCGTGACAGAGAGAGAGAGAGAGAGAGAGAGAGAGAGAGACCGAGAGAGTGCAACAAGGACAGAGAGAGAGCATGATAGACAGAGCATGTGGGGCAAAGAGGTAGAAATGGGGTAGACAGAGAAATGGAGGGATGAAAGGAGGTGCAGAGGGAGAAATTGGGCCGAAGGAAGAGACGGAGATGGAGAAGCAGAGAGAAAGCAAGAGAGAGAGAATTATGGGGAGGGAGCGATCGAATGTGTAAGACCAAGTGACAGGTATGGAGAGGAGAGTGGAAAAAAAGAACAAAAGGATGGAAGGGAGGTAGATAGAGGAAGAGAAAAACAGGGATGTTGCGCATAAAGGAGAGAGAGAGGAGGGGGGGAGACAGGGAAAAACCAAATATAAAAAGAGGTAAGGATAGAGGTGGCAGAGAAAGAAATCCTTAGAAGAGAGATGGAGGAATAAAAAGAGATGTGGCGATGAGAGAGAGGAGACAAGACAGGGGAAAAGGGAGAGGAGAGCAGTGGAGGGCTTGAAAATAATTTGGCCTGACAGTAACTAAACTCATTATCATTGCTGTGTTCTGCACACAAACAAAGCAGGTCGCGGGGTCACGACTCTCCTGAACCATCTCCCCCAGTCCCGAGGAAAATCAGCAGAAAGCACAATAACCTCATCGGGGCCAAACATACTAACTGTTCAAGTGGTCGTAAAAGATTAGCATTCACGGACAATTAGCTCCTTAGTGTCAGGAGGCAGTGGAGATGTAGACCATGAATCTTTTAAGAGAACTACGTGTGGCAGTAACAGCTGACATTTTGGGGCGCACAGCAAAGGTCACCATCAGTAATGTTATATTCTGCTTGATTGAAATGTGCTTTGTAAACGGAGGGGAACCTTAAGGAGAATGTGACGTGTGTGTGTGTATGTGTGTGTGGAGGATGAGGAGGGTGATCGGTGACAGGGGTTGTAAATGCATTTTGCGTCAAACTAATTCTGGGAGAAATTGCATCCTTGACATCAGAGCACCACAGAGCACAAGAACAAGTAGAAATAAATTGCTGAAATGCTGAATTTAGATTACTTATATTGGTCATACTTGCTATACAGCGATCTTAGGATGGAATCTCCTCTGGGCTGAGACTGTCTGAGCACTGAGACTGTCTGAGCGTAATATGGATTATAAGGGAAGTTTAAGTGCAAGTTCAAGTTTCCTTTATTGTCATATACATATAAAAGGTACCATGTAACTTCAAGTGCAATGAGATGCATATGCCCTGGCTCGCTCAGCCCTTGAAACTATATATAAAGAAATAGTAAATAATAAAAAAAACATTAAATAAGAAATCAGAAATCCCACAAAAAAATAAATCAATGAAAGTTATGTAAGGAGACTATTGGTCATTATTCTGATCTCCTGGGGGTAAAAACGGTCTTTGAGGTGCCTAGTCAGAGTTCTGTAAGGGTGCTGACATAGTCTATAAGTACAGGACGCATACACTGTGCAGACGGACCAAACCTTTTCATAGTCTTTTCATAGTCCAGTTGTATCAATGCATACCCAAGGACTACATTTCCCACCATCTATGCGCTTCTAAACAACATGGCGCTGTCCGCAGATGAGGAAGAAGAGCTGCTCTGTTGCCAGGCTATGTTGGAAAGAGGTGGTATGTTCAACCACTTAACGAAGGGAGGGATAGACAGGGGGAGTTCAGCATGTTGGTGAGGGATATGAGAAGTATGGATGAGGAAAAACATCATCTTCATACTGTATAAAAGTTGTAAAGCCATGAAGAAGAAACTAAAGAAAGTTTCCGGTGCCACATGAAATGCATGTCGATGTAAAACAGTTTCATGCCGAGCCATGTTTTGTGCGACACCGGTACGCGAACGCTAGGTACGCGCGGTCACAAAAATTGAGCTTCGCGCAGACATGGGCAGGTGGGCGTACGCTGAGGTCCGCTATTGCGTCATTTTAGCTCACGCGGACCCCAGCGGAGTACAGTCTGTGTATGGTACATCAAGACTATGAATTGGCCTTAAGAGCTGTCCTGAGGGAAGGAGGAAAACAGATCATGTGCTGGGCGGATGGTGTCCTCCATCATACTTAGGGCCTTCCTTCTGCAACGGATGGTGTACATGTCCTGAAGCTGTGGCAGTGCTGCCCCTATGATGTTTGAAGCTGTTTTTACTATCGTTCTCAGTTTTTTGTGGTGCTGTTCAGTCAGGTCGCCAAACCACACCAGTATGCTTCCAGTAAGGATGCTTTCTATGGTAGTCTGGTAGAAACTGACTAGGGTTTTTATGGACATTCTGAATTTTTCAAGACATCTCAGCAAGTATAGTTTCTGGTGTGCCTTCTTAATGACACAACTGGTGTTTAGAGACCAGGAGAGGGAGTCCGAGATCTGATGTAAACTGGTGTCTGAACTGTTTTGGACTTCCTAAAATCAACAATTTTCTCCTTTGTTTTCTCAACATTTCGGGAGAAGTTGTTATCTTGACACCACATGGATAGGTCCCTCACTTCCTTCCTACAGGCATCTTCATCATTGTCATTTATCAGTCCAATTACTGTGGTGTCATCTGAGAATGTCACTATGCTGTAATGATATTCGGCAACAGTCATGTGTGAACAGACTGCAGAATAACGGACCAAGACAACAACCCTGTGGTGCGCCTGTGTTGAGAACTGTGGTAGATGAGTAGCTGGTACCTGCTCTCACTGTCTGAGGTCTGCCTGCCTGTTAGAAAGTCATATAACCAAGTACAGATGGAATTACATAGACCAAGGTCCCTGAGCTTCAACACCAATTTAGATGGTACAATGGTATTAAATGCAGAGCTATGGTCAATAAACAACATTCTGACATAGGTGTTTTTTTTCCTTCAAGGTGTTTTAACACAGTATGCAGAGCCAATGACACAGCATCTTCCACAGATCTATTTGACCAATAAGCAAACTGTAGTGGATCAAGGTTGGCAGGAATGTTGAGATTTATGTATGTCTTAACTAATTTTTCAAAGCATTTCATTATTATTGAGGTCAGAACAACAGGTCTGTAGTCATTAAGACAGGATACAGGTGATTTTTGGGGTACAGGCACAATAAGGGTTTTCTTAAAGTATGTAGGAACCACACATAGTGACACTGACGGGTTGAAAATGTCTGTAAAAACATTCAATAGCTGACTAGAGTAGGTCTTAAGGACATGAGATTGGGTACCGCCTGGGCTGGGAGTTTTGCGTGCTTTGACAGATTTTAAAAACCTTACTCACGCCAGCCTCTGTCACTTGATGCGTTACCTTGTTGATTGAATGCCCATTAAGGTTCTTTGTATTGTCTGGTGGTACCAAGTTACACTCAAAGCGGGCATAGAACCTGTTCGGGTCATCCGGAAGTGAAGCGGTGGTGTTGGTAAAACCACCCGGCTTGGGTTTGTAGTCCGTTATCCCTTGAAGTCCCTGCCACATGCACCTGGAGTTCCCACCGTTGTAATGCTGTTCTAGTTAATCCTGGTATTGTTTTTTGGCTGACTTGATGGCTTTCCTCAGTGCATACCTGGCTTCCTTGTAGTGGTTCTTTGCAAGTGGCACTCCTTTCTTTTAATCTCAGCCTAATGTCGCTATTGATCCATGGCTTCTGATTCGGATAGGAACGGATGGTACAAGTGGGAATGCAGGTGTCTACACAGAATTTAACATAGTAACTGTACCGCTGTATTCATTCAGGTTCAGAGGGTTCCTAAAAACCAACCAGTCTGTTGAATCAAAACAATCCTGAAGTTTGAGCTCATTTTCCACTGACCAGCACTGTACTGTCCTCAAGGTGGGTTTCTTGCTCTTCACCTCCTGCTTATAAACAGGTAGCGAGAGCATGGACGAATAGTCTGATTTCCTAAAATAAGCTCGTGGAATATCCCTGACACTCCCTTGATAGTGGAGTAGCAGTGATCCAAGATCTTGTCGCCCCTGGTTGGACAGATGACATGCTGGAAGTATTTAGGTAACACCGATTTGAGGCTGCAGTGACTTAAGTCCCCCACCACAATAGAAATAGCCTCTGGATGCTGATTCTCATAGCTGCTGATTGCGCCACAGAGCTCTCCCAGAGCTACTGTAGTGTTGGCTTGTGGTGGAATGTAAACAGCAGTTAACAGGATGGTGGATAATTCCTTTGGTAGATAAAAAGGTCGACACTTGATAGTAAGATGTTCCAACACCGGTGAACAGGAATGGGGGATGACTTCCACATCGTTGCTCCACAAGCTGACACAACATACTCCCCCACCTTTTACCTTGCCGGTCACTTCACACAAGCGGTCCAATCGGTACATGGAGAAGCCGTCAGGCTGTATGGCCCTGTCCGGGATGTTCAAGGTCAGCCAGGTCTCAGTAAACCAGAACATGCAGCCATCCCTCATGCCCCATTGGTCGCTAATACGGCATTGGAGTTCATCTAGCCTGTTGCCAACAGATTGTACATTGGCTAGCTAAACGCTAGGGATGGAAAGTTGAATCGGGTGATGCCATAGCCTAGCCAGGACCCCGCCTTATCTTCCTCATGTATTGGTGTCGGTTGCTGGTGCTCCAAGATATAGCAGGGTAGTAAACAATGTCTTTTGGTATCCCCGGAGGTGCACACAAGTCTGGAACATTTAGCCTTAAGTCCAGTAATTGGTCCAGGAAGTGGATTTAATAACCACTATCAATACGGAATCAATTTTCAACTTTAAATATCAATTGTGTCTGTGTTAGCAACTGGTACTGTGGGCTGGTGTATTATCAGTTCTGCTGTGTGTTGGTATGTGTGAGAGAGTGTTTTTTTGTCTTGTGTGTGTTTTCTCTATGTTGGTATGGGACTCAGCAGGTTTTAAAGCATTTTGTCTGCTAATGTCTCTCATCCTCTGTAAGGAGTTTCAGCTGGGATCAGCCCCAAACCCTCTTCCCTTACCCAAGTTCATATCCAGTCCAAAACTGCCCATCAGCACACTAACACATACATTAACATATTTTCCATTTGTAATTAACAGATGCTTTACCCAAAGCGACTTTTGAAACAGTTGTCAATTAGCAGATGAATCGCATGTTGACCTACAGGCATCTTAGAGCACTAAATCATAAATTATATCATAGCCGTGAGTGCAAGTCATGTCAAGTGCAATTAATGTAAGCACGCAATAGGTACACCACTAGCACTGATTCAAGTAATAGAGGTAAGGGATTTGAATTATCTGGACAATGTCACAAACCAGAAAAACAGCCATACTTGGGAGACCATCTATGGATTTCGGCAGACCTGGAAATGGAAAGTTTTTAGGCCTTTGCTGGATGCAATAAGCGAGTCTATAGCTCTGACCAGAGACAGTGTTCACTATTTTCCTACTTTGCGGCCAGATGAGAGAAAAGTCTGGACATAGAGCTCGTCTCTTAAAGCGGACATAGACAGCAACCTTCCAGAGGCAGAATGCAGAGGGTGAGCAGGAGTGTGCATGTTAACATGTTATCACGCAAATCATCGCAGTTCCTTGAACTGCATGAAAAGCCAAAAGCAAAGTTTTGAACTTCATGCAGGAGCCAGTGAAAGAATGAATACAAAGAGTGGCTCGACATGAGTGTATCTTGGCAGGTTGAAAAATCAAGCGTGAGGCATTATTGTGCGCTCTTTGCTCTGGTTGGATTGAATGTGCTGGGAGACCAGCGAGAAGTGCATTGCAGTAGCCTAACTAAGAGATGACTAGAGCCTGGACCAGATGCTGTGTAGCATGCTCTGATAGGTATGATCAGGTCTGTCACAACACATTCAGTACATGTCTGTATGTGACCCTCACCACAACATCGACTATAGTCACCCCCTATGCATACATCCCCTTCTCATTATCATCGCTTTTGTTTCTGTTCTCACCTGAGGATCCTTGCAATGTCTTTGATTGCATGAAATGCAGCATATGAATCAAATTTGATAAGTTGATTGACTGATCTGAAAAGTGCATCAAAGGTCAAAGGTTGAACTCCCATGGCTTGCCATATGAGAATAAACCGACTGTTGAGTGCCTACTGTATGAAGTGTGTGTGTGTGAGTGTGTGTGTGTGTGTGGGGGGGGTTATGGCATAATCCAAGCCTGCTGAAATAACAAAGCGAACAGGCTCTTCTCTCGGCCCATTCCCAGTCCGCTCTAATCATCACACCCAGAGCCAGTGTTGACAGGGGCCAATGTTTGACTTGGATGGGTCTACTGGGGACACGGAGTCTGGCTGGAGGGGTGTGGGGGTGTGTGTGGGGGTCTTTCGGTAGTCCCTACCAGAGAGCAGATTGACTTTGTGACCTCCCTTTCTTCTCCTGATTTTGGCCAACGCAGGAGCAACAAGCTACACACTGATGTTATTACAAAAAAAAAAAAAAAAAAACAACAAAAAGAAATCCCGAATGAATTAAAATACAAGCGACTGTTTGCCATTACTGCCCTATTTCTTTTAAATGCCCTGGAGGGGATACCTTGTGATAATTCCAAAGAGGCTCTTATCTTCCCCTGTTCCAGGGACGGCTGGATTTACACTGATAAAACAAGGGGCCGCGTGCCGTTTTCGTCTCCCTCTGATGTTGTATCGGAAGATTAAGTACAAACTAGCCGTGGAATGTGGCAGCTGCTGATATAACAATGAGCGCGGGATTATCAAGCGAGCGCAGACGAGAGAGCGAGCGGCGAACAGGAGATACCGGGAGGCTGAGGGAAACACCGTGAATCCATATTCACACGCGGTACACTACTTTTGATCCTAATGTGCTTAGTCATGATATTTCAACAGTCGGGTTCCTGTACTTGCGCATCCAGATGAGTGGAGGGACGGCATGTGGAAGTGGGTTGGTTTGTGCAAACTCACACATCGCTCTGGTGCGTGTAGACCCGGTCAAACAGCGCCTCCGGGGCCATCCATTTCACGGGCAGGCGACCCTGGAACAACAGAAACACAGCAGAACCGCTTCAGTCAGCAGAACTATTCTGTACAAACCAGATGAAGGCCCGCCAAAACATCAACCTACCCTGGCCCAAAAACCACCCTGATCCTGCCCATCCAACTGTGCAAGGCTCCCTAGCCCTGCCACCCTAACTAAGGCTCTTCCTGGTTCTGCTTAAACCACTTCCCTTCTCTACTGTACTACATGCATCCATCCATCCATTATCCAAACCACTTGTCCTGCTCTCAGGGTCACGGGGATGCTGGAGCCTATCCCGGCAATCATTGGGCAGCAGGTGGGGAGACACCCTGGACAGGTTGCCAGGCCATCACAGGGCCAACACACACATTCACACCTAGGGACAATTTAGTATGGCCGATTCACCTGACCTACATGTCTTTGGGCTGTGGGAGGAAACCGGAGCCCACGGAGGAAACCCACGCAGACACGGGGAGAACATGCAAACTCCACACAGAGGACGACCCCCTAGGTTGGACTACCTCGGGGCTCAAACCCAGGACTTTCTTGCTGTGAGGCAACTGTGCTAACCACTGCGCCACCATGCCACCCTACTGTACACCCACTACATAAAAAAACCTAACATTTGTGTTAATACGCCCTATAGGATAGAAAAGCTAGATATACTCATGTTTGTTACCCGTCAAAGTTGTCCTGAGGTGGTAAGATCCCACCCGGTGTTTTCAAAATCCTATTGGACACCAGTCTGATGCATAACGCGAGTAAATCTACTGAAACGGCTGCGGAGCAACACTCACGTTTGTGGTCTTTTTATAGTAGTCAATGTTGTGCACGTCTCTGGCAAGACCAAAGTCGGCAATCTTCATCACGTTGTCCTCTGTCACAAGGACGTTCCTGGCTGCCAGGTCTCTATGGATACACTGAGGAGAGAGGTCGCAGACATCACAGACACATCAAAGACATGTCACATTATGGGGCTCTCTCTATCTCTTTCTCAGACATACTCACACACACACAGGTGGACGCAAAACAACACTTAGGTGTGTATTTGGATGTACTGACATAGTACACAGATTAATAATTTCCATAGGTGCGTGCACATAGTAGACAAACACATGCATCATGCATTCGTATACGCAAGTGCACTGATGCAACACACACACACACACACACACACACACACACACACACACACACACAGAGGATCATCTCTTTCATAGAATACCAACCAGAATTTTTGGATTAACAGCCAATCAATAATACAACACTGTTCCAAAGCATGAGAATCTAATTCTGCACAGAAGAAAATCACAGCGCATAAATCATAATCCCACTGAGCTGGAGCTCAAGTTTATCAACCGCCAGGTTAGTCTGCACATGTAGTGTTTGTGAGAGGAAGAAGGTTTTCAATGGTGTGTATGAGAGGTAAATTTGAATTATGGCTACACGCCCCCACCCAAGATTTTTATTTTTTACCCCCCCCCTTTTCTCCCCAATTATACCTGACCTCATGGATTTTCTAATAGGAATCAACTACCCCACTCTTCTGAGGTGTCCCGGTGGCTGCTCCACCCCCTCTGCCGATCCGGGGAGGGCTGCAGACTACCACATGCCTCCTCCAATAAATGAGGAGTCACCAGCGGCTTCTTTTCACACTATTCCCCCCCAGTTCCCCCTCCCCGCTGAACAGGTGCCCCGACCGACCAGAGGAGGTGCTAGTGCAGCGACCAGGACACATACATCTGGCTTCCCACCTGCAGACACGGCCAATTGTGTCTGTAGGGACGCCCGACCAAGTCGGGAGGTAACACGGGGATTTGAACCGACGAGCCCCGTTTTGGTAGGCAACGGAATAGACTACCACACCACCTGGACACCCCCCCCCCCTAAGATTTCTCTCTTTTGTTTGCTCAATGTAAAGACACCATGAATGCAACGGGCCATTTAATAGCTAACGTACAATGATTACAACAGGTTACTTTCTGCAGCCTTCGTGTGGAGGCAGATTACCTTCTGTGAGGCCAGGTACTCCATACCGCGGGCAACCTGGTAGGCGCAAGACACCAGATCCTTGAAAGTCAGCTGCTCGTCAGGGATCTTGCAGGTGTCGAAGGAGTAGTCCATGCCCGGGGGCCGCCGCGCCCGCAGGTACTCCCTCAGATTCCCTTTGGAGGCGTACTCCACCAGCACGTACAGAGGACCTATGCACAGGAGAGAGTGTGGCAGATGAGTAGGAGGGTGGTGGTGGTGTCAATCAAAAAACCTTCTCTTTCCTCGGGTCTATATGAGTAGATCCAGCATAATTCAAGAAAAAGTAACTCCAAGAAGAAAACTGGATGGCAGCATAAACCCCCCCCCCCAAAAAAAACAAAACAAAAAAACAAAACAAAACAAAACAAAAAACGACCTTGCGCAAAAAAACCTCCTCGGTGAATTTGAAACATTAACCCAAGGTCAGCATTTTATATTTAAGATGTTTTTGATAGATTTACTGCATTTACTGTAAACTACCTATGTTAAATCCTGTCTCTAAAATGCCTATTGACTTACATCTTGCGGTCACGTTTACTTTTTTGCCCTGCTGATGCGCCGAACTTAAGGCTGGTGTTGCTCTAATGTAAAAACATGCTTTGCTTTGGTTGTCGAGCAAATGCTCTGTTTCTGCTCCATATTACAGCAGATATTAAAGATAGAGGCCAGTAATAATATGAAGGTTAAAGAGAGAGCCCTGTGGTCAGGGGTGGGATCACCAGCTCGAAATCTGTGACCATCTTTGGAAAATCTAGATGGGGAATGTGAATGAGTGAACCTCTCCCCTCCTTCAACAGCTGCTTGGAAACCCCCAACAACTTACTGAGGTTGTACCTGCTTGGCAGCTCCCATGTAGGAATGTGTGCAGGAAAAAAAGCATGCATTGTCATCTGCACCCATCGTTTTATTTTACAAAGATCAGGGCTTCTGCATGGTTTAGCCATTAGCATGTATCATGTCAGCTGTGGGCCCAAGCCCAACCTCCTGCATTTGTCAATCTTCACTTTCATATCCAGTAATCGATAGGAAATGACAAAATATAGTGTAAAAAGTGAGACCTACTGGTTTGTTCTGCCTTCAGAAGTAACTGATGGTGTGTTTTCAATCTGGACTCACCGTCCTGCGTGCACGCTCCCAGTAGGTTGATAATGTTTTTGTGTTTGCCAATCATCTTCATCATCTCCATTTCTGACACCAGGTCTGACAAGTCCTTATCAGTGGCGTCATCTGAGAACAAACAGAGCGAAGTCGAACCAATTGCATCGCTGAAGCAATTTCCAAAAAGTTTGTGTTTGAGACTAACTTCTCTACAGAGCAACAAAAGAGACATAGACAGACAGACAGAAAGAAAGAAACAAACTCCTGGATTGTTATCCCAAAAAACCCCGCTTACCTTTCAGCATTTTCACAGCAACAGTGAGCGGCTTGTTAGGTTTCTCCTTGTCAATGCCAATGGCCTCGGCCATCACAACTTGACCAAAGCAGCCCTCTCCGAGAGGTTTACCGAGCGTTAATCTGAAATATTGAACAAGGAAAAAAATTAGACCAAGTAAATACTTGAAATAATATATATTAATTGCGTCACATGCAGCGTGGTATTAAGTTTCAAAATGAGCAGGGCATATGCTGTTTTATTTTTTTCTGTAATTTCTAATAAGAATAAAAAACCCCTTTGTTGACAGCATCCAGCTTTTCTCAGCATGTCCTGGTGCAGCATGCTGCAGGGGCGCTAATGCAACATCTGTCAGTTTTGAGAGGTGTTGCTGAAACGGTATATAGCTGGACAAACTGTTGGAGTACTGCATGTTGTCTGTCTTACAGACTTTTTAACACCAGTGATCCGCTCTAGGATCTTTTATCTCACCTGGTCCGTGAAAACTCCCATTTCGGGTCTGAGGGAAGTTCAAGCTCTGACACGTTGGCCAGCATTGGGCCGTCGCTGGATGACAGGCGGGCGATCCTGACCAGTGGCGTGTTGGAGTTCATGGAGGAGTTTGAATCCAAGGACACCTGCTTGGGTGCAAAGAGACAATCTGTTATAGTCTCTGAACAAGGAGAGGAGATAAGGTCTAGCAGAGCATGAGGGAAACAGAGGGGACAGAAGGACTGGCACTAGGCTGAACCATTACATCAAAGAAAATATTTGTCTTAGCAAGTCACTTAATCTTAGATTACAATCACAGCTTTCCTTTAACGAATAAAACATCTAATATTACCCCATAACCCAAATCAGCTTCCGAAAAAAAATCAAACTCGATGGTGTGATTTATCTTAGCTCAAGGTGCTGATAACTGATTCAAGACGATTAACGAAACAGGTGTGAGTGGAATCACAGAAAAAAATATTAATAGCATTAGCTAATGAAAACAGGATTTTAAGCCTCAGCAAATGATTGAGTAACTTCATAAGATGTTTCTCTCTCTTTTTTTTTTAGCGACGAGAGTGGTTATGTCACACATCAGGGCACCAATCTAAGTGTCTTCCTTCCATAAGACTAAGGTTCTCTTGAAAAATGGCCTACTGTCTGACACCACTGACAGCTTTGACAAACAAGCTAGCTTGCGGCCGGGAACAGGAAGCAGGAGGCGGAATCAAAGACGACTACAGGAGGAAAGAGCGGTGGGCTTGTGCCTGGCAAGTCAGGACGGACATCCCCATCCATCAGCGACCTCCATTTCCAGAACTGCGGCGGTGCTGCTGGGCCTACGGCCGCTACACCCTCCATCTTTTCATCTGAGCGCCGGAGGGGGCTTGATGGCTTTGGCAGCCACTCTGTTGATAAATATGTCAGAGTCTGCTAGCTCATCCCCTTCAGGTGTGGTCCTGAAACAAACATGTCCACTTACCAACCCCCCCTAACTTATCAGCTGGGGGAAGGAAAATGGGAAAAAGGGCCGTGAAACGACGCAACGACAGCCAGCCTTTAAATTCACAGGCATCCAAAGTGATGTCTGACAGAACATGCCCAGAGGATTTATGGGAGATTTCCTCAGGGCTATGAATAATATGGGGAGAAAAAGGAAGATTAGCCTCTCAAAAACAAAGAAAAACGTGACAAGTTGATTCTCTGTGCTACCACATAAGACCGAGGTGTATGGATGGTGCCGGAATAGAAAAGATTCGGGGTCTAAAATTCACAAGTGTCGCTTTAAAAGGAGATGTCCACTATTTGGAAAAAAAATGCAAGACTCACAAAAAGGTTGTCGGAATGAAAATTAAAACTCAGTTAAAATAAAATGTAAAAAAAAACTCTTGCTAACTAACTAGCTTTGCCTTCTAAATCTGAACGCTGCAGAGAAGGGAATCATATATATTTTTGGAACTAGTGGCTGCTGAATTATAAAGTAAGTTTTTTTTAATGATCATGTAGCATTTTGGCAATGCAATCCCTCAATTATGAAGCTGGAAACACACACACACACACACACACACACACACACACACACACACACATACACACACACACTTACACAGCTGCAGTGGCAGCATGCTGTGTGCGGTACACAGCATCTGGCAGGCTGGGGCCTTAGGGTAAACGTTCACATTAAGCTAACATTTAGCTAAGACTCGTATCCAGCGGCACTTTGAATAAATGCAGAAGTAGTATTAGGTTCAATTCCTAGATCACCCTCTTAACAGACGACCAGTAATATGGAAGGCGGACGTATTCCTGGGACTCGGGGGTCGGGTGTCATGTAAATGAGCGAAACACCGGAAGAATAAATCTTGGAAAAAGGGCAAGATATATGAGGGATTCTTTTTAATGAAATGAAATTGGAAATGAATTGAGGAGGAAGGTGAGGGGAGAAGAGTGATGATTTAGCAGCAGGGAGAGAGCGGCGTGAAGTCTCCCAGGGTATACGGTCGACTTCGCCGGATCCTCCGCAGCTGCTGCACTTCACGTTTCTCTCAGAACAGTTGAGGGGCGAGAGTGCGTTTCACGGCGAGTGAAACCCAACACTAACACTGACAGTCGCAGGAGGGCATAAATATCCCTCGGCTGAATCTGCTCCAAGATAAATGTGAACACATGTCACCTTCCAGCGCCTGGGCCCTGCCATCAGCACAGCGAGGGAGAGAGGTCCACTTGGACACAGCCGACCCCAGCGTGATGGCTACACAAACGGGGTAGCCTTCCAGCAAAAGCATTTACTCCACGTTCAGAGCTGCTTTAGTGTTGTATAGTATTGTGTATAGCAGTGGTTCATTGTATTCATCTCGTATTTGTATTCTATTCAGTTGTGGCTATGGTAAACACCCCCCCCCATGCATTCATGTGTATTTCTCTTTTATCTCTTTTGCTGGACATTGTATTTTAAGTACCAAATTAGTCCATTCATCCATTATCCAAACCACTTATCCTGCTCTCAGGGTCGCGGGGATGCTAAAGCCTATCCCAGCAGTCATTGGGCGGCCAGCGGGGAGACACCTTGGACAGGCCGCCAGGCCATCACAGGGCCGACACACACACATACACATTCACACCTAGGGACAATTTCATATAGCCGATTCACCTGACCTACATGTCTTTGGACTGTGGGAGGAAACCGGAGCCCCCGGAGGAAACCCACGCAGACACGGGGAGAACATGCAAACTCCACACAGAGGACGACCCGGGACGACCCCCAAGGTTGGACTACCCCGGGGCTCCAACCCAGGACCTTCTTGCTGTGTGGCGAATGCACTAACCACTGCGCCGCCATCAAATTAGTCCACCGAAATTTTGAATTTGGCTCCATCGACCTCACATTTGACCAAAGCAAATAATTTTAATCCATCCATAGCCTGTACCCGCCGAATCCAAGGGGGATATGCAAAGTCCACATGGATGGGGTGGAAATCCATTGACCTCATGACCTGTGACGGTGCTAACCGCTAAGCCACTGTTATGAGTATCTGATACATGTTTATGAAATAAAGGCTACGCTAATGAGAGAGCGAGAGAGAGAAAAGGGAAAGGGGAGTAACGTTTTATGCAAATCTTGTATCTACTTTCTGTTACCTGTCTCTTGAGGGGGAACTTGGAGAGTTTTTGCACAGGCGGCGTAGGCAGGGTTTTCTGCGTGGTCATCCGCATACGACAGAGGATGACGATGACCACCGCCAGGATGAAGAGCACACAGCCTGTCACGTAGATGAGGATTTCGGCGTAGTCGTCATCCTGGTCCTCGTCCACAGCTGCTTGAGGTCAGGGACAGGGGGTGTCGGGACAGAGTCGTCAGTGTTACGTGCAGATGTGGAGTCACACAGGCAGCTCATCTCAGACAAAACCAGTTACAGCCATGCACAGAGATCATCATGGTGATAATAGTGTAACTAAGGTTCAATACCCATTAACTTGCTATTAATCACACTTGTAAATAAATACCTATAAAATGTTGATTTTCCTCGGTAGCACATTTCAACTCTGCGGCGATTCACATCTTGCAATGCCCCAACTGTGAGCGCTAAACGGTTTTAGCGAAAGAACAACTATAAATCAAGGCTAAGCAACGACAGTCGGCGTTCAGACACTTTCATGCTGCACCGCAAACTTTCCACTCAGTTGTTGGGATAAGGTAGTGGTGTAATGGGCCTCCAGCCTCATTCTCCAGCAGGTAATTGCACCTATGACCCACTTATCCCCGGGGAAGTAATTATTGTGTCGAACATCATGCACAGAAATGCCTTGAAATTACCGTGTAGCCTGCAGACATCACAACAGAAGAGCTGCCTTGATTAAAAAGCCTCTTCCAATTGAGGCCCAGATTACACGTCTTGTTCTGCTAAAACTAAAAGGGCAATGGCAGACTCGCAGCGCAGTTAACACATGTTAACAAGCGACAAACATGGGTGCACGCCCGTACGATAATTATACAGAGGGTCTTCTGAAAACATGCAGAGTTGGAAGATTGTGCTACCGAGTAAAATATAAACTCGTCAAACCATAAAAAGCACACTTGTGACGTCTCCGACATTCAACCATAAAAGTAACCGGGGCGGGAAATTGCACAAAGAGAGACCGGACGCCCAAATAAAGAGAAAAAAAGAAATATACCTGGAAGCACCGTCAGCCAAGCAGAGTGGTAAGTAAAGCCTATTGAGTTCCCCGCTAGACAAGTGTACTCCCCTGCATCCTCAAAAGTTACATTTGACAAGAAGAGCACCTCTAGCTCCTTATCCGTGGTGTTAATACCATTGGTCTGCGGAGGATGAAAGAGAGAGAGAGATGGGATGGGATGGAGGAAGGACAGAAGGG
The DNA here is from genome assembly GCF_029633865.1 of Lampris incognitus. Classification (NCBI taxonomy): domain Eukaryota; kingdom Metazoa; phylum Chordata; class Actinopteri; order Lampriformes; family Lampridae; genus Lampris; species Lampris incognitus. The sequence continues at coordinate 34,778,432 of NC_079226.1, forward strand.
GAGAGACAGAGGGAGAGATCGAGAGAAAACTTGGTGAGCCCAGAGATTTCATAGAGGGAGCACCAACACGAAATACACCCTGGGGGAAAGACAGAGACCCAATCCAGCAGCTTGAGGAGGCGAAAGAGGAGGCGGGACTGAGGGCTCGGGAGGGTCATCGATGCCGCCGCCCACGCCACCTAGAAGCAGCCACCAAAGCAGCACAGGTCCCTTCAACCAAACTGCAAAACGGACTCACTGGTTCAATCTGACAACCCCAGAGCCCGGCCACCAAAACCAAACTCTGCAGCTGGACCAGTCACATTTCCGAGGTTTGCTTTTGCACCGGGACTTGACAAATCAAAGCCGCCTGACACAGCCAGATCATCGTTTACATCGCTTTAAATCAAACCAGTGAGCTGTTTCTGCAGTTTACCTGGCTCCAAAAGCAGAAGAGAGCGCCCCCAACACACACACACACACACACACACACACACACCTTCACCGCAAGCGGCGTCCACAGCAATCAGGACCGCCGCCATTCCACGGGAGATGAATGAGGTGTCAGAAGGCAAACTAGCATGGCCTTGGACCAAAGCAGAAGACACCATCTGACCACGCATAAAACACGATCATAAAAGAGCATCATAACAGCTGTGTGGCTTTGGCCTTGGACGATTAATAAGTTGGTGTGACGACCAGCAGGGAGTGTGGTGTGGCGGAGGAGGGTGAATAGAGGTGGTGGGCGGGGCGGCCCATTAGACCGTTGTTCCCCAGGCTTCAGTAATGTGCAGCGATATGGAGCTTGAGTCACGAAACCAGGGTCCTGTGGCAGGCTCTCTCACATGGAGGGACATTAATACAGCTGGAAGACGCACTCCCCGGGGAAATCAATACCCATTTGTGTCCGTGTGTGTGTGCTTGTGCGTGTGTGGTTTTCTACATGCGGGAGGCTACACAAAGCTAAATTTGAAGTCCTAGCAGTAATTAGAAGCGTGATATTGTGTTTTCTATTTACTGGGACGGAAACCGAAAGGCCGAAAGGGTGAGATGGCAGATACAAGCGGGTGAGGTGAGTCTCCTCCGTAGGGTGTCTGGGCCCAGCCTTAGAGATAGGGTGAGGAGCCCGGACATCCGGAGGGAGCTCGGAGTAGAGCCGCTGCTCCTTCGCGTCGAAAGGAGCCAGTTGAGGTGGTTCGGGCATCTGATTAGGATGCCTCCTGGGTGCCTTCCTTCAGAGGTTTCCCGGGCATGTCCGACTGGGAGGAGACCCGGGGTAGACCCAGAACTCGCTGGAGGGAATACATGTCCAATCTGGCCTGGGAACGCCTTGGGATCCCCCAGGAGGAGCTGGATGGTGTTGCTGGGGAGTGGGATAGTTTGCCGCCACCGCGACCCGACCCCGGAGAAGCGGCTGATGATGAGATGAAGGGACGGAAACGAAAGCGGCACGGGGGCGGTTAAATGGACAAGACATGCAAACTAAAAAAAAAAAAAAACACCGGCCAAGCTTTTTAAAGCTCGGAAAACCTTGCAGGAGGACAGGAAGACCTCCATATTAGCCAGCCAACAAGTACAGGACAGATGCAGACCCACACCCAGCGGACACACGCACAAAAAAGGGGAAGGGCACCGGCAACCTGGCATGGAGGAGAGTGGATGGTGATGCTTTGTGGGGCCCCATGAATTACCTTGTTTGTGAATCTTAAGCCAGAAAGCGTTTTCCGACTTGCCTACAAAGTTAGAGGCCCGACACCAGTACTTGCCGGCGTCTTTCTCTGTCACGTTGGACAATTTGAGCTTATCGTGGGCCTCGGTGCGCCTACTGACATAACTCTGTGAAGGCAAACAGTGAGAGGCACAGTGAGACGCGCGGGTCTTGATCTGCCGATCAAACGCGCCACGGCGAGGCGAATCCTGCAAGAACACAGACAACGCACACGCACGGGACACAGACATTGGCACGCGTACAGTAAAAAGGGGGGAGGGGGGGGGGTCGTCTGTCGATAGATTAAAGGCGTTACAAAGTCGAACCTGCGGGGGAAAAAACACATCCATTTGCTGACTCAAAGCCTCGGAGAGCGTACAGTCAGTCGCACAAGCACGGAAAGACGCGCCGTCTTCCTGGTAGATTAAAGGAAGCGGAGTCAGTCAGTCTTGCAACAACATGGAGAACACACACACACACCGCACACACACACACACACCACACACACACAACCCAAACAGAGCAAGGCGCGCTATCTCCGGGTAGATGAAAGGGGTTACAGTACATCAGTCTTCCCAGATCACACTGGAAACACACACACACACACACACACACACACACACAGATAGGTCATGGCAGCCTCGCTAGTGAGGGGGAGACTGTGTATTAATAATTAACCAGGCAAAGCACATAAAGGCAGAAAACAGATCGTGTTTTTATGGCTGGTTAATGAGAAAGTCCAGAGCTCGACTCCAGCCCACTCGTGGAACCCAGAACCCCGAGTCGCCCACCGTTAACTCTCTCCCACTCATCAAAAGGCCCATTCAGACATTTCTTAAAAAACATCCTCTGTGACACCCCCCCTCCCCCCTCCCCCAGCCATACTCTACCACTTTATTTAGCTGCTATGCGCCACACACGAGACGTCGCACAACGTCAAGCTGAGCTGTGGTGGGGCAGAGGGGGAAAAAGAGGCACATGCAGAGCGCAGATCCCAGTAAATACTGTTTCAATTATGTGGTAGTCGAAAATAGAGTGTGGAGCCGCGGTCTGGGCACCCGACATGCTCTCTGTCTCTCTCTCTCTCTCTCCCTTTCTGTGGCTCCGTCTTTCTCTGTTCGTCTCCCTCTCTCTCTCTATTACCCCGTCTCTCCATCTCATTGGCTCCCTCTTTGTTTGTGGTTCTGTGTGTCTCCTCTCTTCATTTTATCTCTCCCCATGTCTCTCTTTCTCCCCCCCCCCTTCCCATCTTCTCTGTCTCTCTATTTCTGTCTTTTCTGTATCCCCATCACACATTTCTTCTCTATTTTCCTCCCTCACTCTTCCTTCATCCCCCTATCTTTCATTTTGTCTGTTTTCCTCCTCCCTCCTCTCTCTCTCTCTCTCTGCTGACTCTGCCCTTCGCAGTGTTCCTTCTCTCATTTTTTCCATGGCTTTTTTGGGTGCCTCTTCTCCTGCCTCCCCACTCTTCCCAGCTCTCTCCCTTCTCTCCCCCCCAACACACACACACACACACACACACTCTCTCTCTCTCCCTCCCTCCACAAACCGCGCGACGCAGCACATCTGACGGCAATGGCTCTGAACGCGGCGGTTTCACAGAGGCCGTCTCTCTCCCTGCGTGCCGCCACCACAGCAGTTAACTTAGTCCAAACCAGATGTTTGGTTTATTTCTTTGAGACAGAGAGAGAGAGAGAGAGAGAGAGAGCGGGGGAGAGACAGCGCAAGAGAGAGAAGGAGAGAGAGAGAGGGAGGGAGCGAGAGACAAAGAGAAAAGAGGAGAGAGCGCAAGCGAGAGGAGAGAAAGAGGAGAGAGAGAGGGGGAGGAAGCAAGAGACAGAGAGAGAGGAAAGAGAAAGAGGAGCGAGAAGGACACAGAGAGAGAGGGAGGGAGCAAGAGAGAGAGAGAGAAAGAGAAGACAGAGAGAGAGAAAGAGGGGACAGAGCGAGAGAGAGAGAGAGAGAGAGAGAGAGGCTAAATAAGAAAGTGAGAGACTTTCTTAACTTCTGATGGAAGTCTTCCTCATGGCTTCAGAATAAAAGCAGCCATCTTTATGAGCCTGTGTGGGTTAGGGTGTTGTCCCCAGACAGCAACGCTTTGTTGCTGCTGCTCTTTCTGAAAACACCAACATTTCCCTGAGAGGCGCCCAGACCTCCAAGTTATTCTCTCAAGTCCTTCACCCGCGTGTCTTTCTGCACGCATGCTCAATAATCCAGGTAAGAAACTGAAAGAAGGTTGGATCACTTCATCTGGATACGTCGTCTCTTAACAGATACGTGTCATCACTCATCTAAGTGACCCCTTCAGCCTCCACCTGGGGCGAACCTCCTCCTAAGACCATCTGACGCCTGCCCAACATGCTTTTTTTCAAACTTATTTTGAACAGGAGGAGTTGAGAGGGTGAGAGGTCTGACAGAGAAAGCGGCACCATCACGAAAATTATGTCGAAGACAAATAATGCATGACATCAGCGGTCCAGTATTGGATTAACAGGATTGTGGTCCAAATCCAAACCCGTCTCAACAGAACACTCCTAGTTTATTAAGGAAAATGGTGTTTTTTTTGGAGATAGTTGGTGTTTGATTGACATTTTTACAGATTTGACCCTGTGTTTTATAGAGATATCTAAATATGAACTTAATTTAATTCTTACTGCACAGTGGAAGTAAAACCGTCTGGATACAAGCTCCTCAATTAAATGGCACTGTGAAAACAGCCTGTAGGCCCGACAGACCCACCCGCTAAAAAAACTCATTAAGTAAGACATTAACAAGAGATTAATTAAGAATTAAATTATCACAGGCTTGTGCAACACCTTCTGAAAACTATTTAAAGCTACATTGGGGAAACCCTATACCCAATTAAGATGTAATTAAGATGTAACAAAAAAAGAAAACAAAAACAAAAAACAACACCCAAAAAACAGTGTGAGGGCCCAGAAGACTCACCTTGAGGATGTTAACATAGGGCCCCCCATCCGGGTCATAGCGGCTGCCGTTGACCTCAATGTGTTTTAGCCACTGGATGTGAGGCTGGGCATCACTGTAAACCTTACAGTGGAACTCCACATCGCTGCCCACGACCACTGTCTGATTGGCCGGTAGGCCAGCCTGGAGGATGGGCCTGTGAGGGGAGCGCTCTGATAGGGTGAGAGAGATAAATAGACGAGATAGAGAGAGAGAGAGAGAGAGAGAGAGAGAGAGAGAGAGAGAGAGAGAGAGAGAGAGAGAGAGAGAGAGAGAGAGAGAGAGAGAGAGAGAGAGATAGATAGAGAGAGAGAGAGAGAGAGAGAGAGATGAGGGGTTGGGGCAGGAAGTACATCAGCACAAAGTCAAGTGCTGTAGTTTTTTTCTATCACCTTGTCGTCACTGCACACATAGTAGGTATCGCGGGTGTAACCTCCTCAATTAGACTGTCTAATTCAACATGGTTTCACAATTTCACCTGTTTGTTGCAAAATTCAAAGGAAAAGTAAACGTTGTGACAAGCCGTTTCCGAGCGGTTGACCGTTTCCTTACCCAGCACGTCCAGCTGGTAGGTGTGGGTGATGGTGCCGTACTTGTTCTGCACCACGCAGGTGTAGTTCCCCCTGTCTGATGGCACGGCGCTCTCCATCACTAGACTCCACTGCTGGTGTCTCAGCTGATGCCAGGAAGGAGAAGGAGAGAGGAAAAAAAAGAAAAGAAAGGAAAGCAACGGGGTGGGGGGGGGGGGGGCAGGAAAACTTAGGGTGAGTAGGTGAAACATGGTGCTAATATCTTTCCAAGTTTTTGCAAAATTCTCCAACCAGAGGTCTGCTCAAACTGATGGGACCCTGTGGTGCTGGCAGATTAGCGCCAGGCTCTAATTTAGAAAAAAAATCAATCACAACGGGGCGTGGCTTGGGTCTCCTCGCTGTCGGTGTACAGCCAGTATTTGCATAAAACACTGTCAGCTGCTTCTGCGTCAGTTCTACACCCGCTCTTGTTTTCTGTGCACGTGATGCATGTGATTTCTGTGTATGTGATGCATGCGTGTTTGCTGAGGGAATGTACATGTGTGCTAGTGTAAGCCTTCAGGTGCCCAACAAGCACTAGATGTTGGGCTTGGAATTGGTGGGCCACGGGCACCAGTGATTGAACCGTAATCCGGTTGTTTAAAATGGAGCTTTAGCGGACGTTCAGTCAGGAAGACTGTCTTCTGCGTGCATAGGCCTGTAGTGATGCTCCTTATTTTATCCTGCCATTCTCGTAGTTCCCCTTGCCGTCATCATCTGGGGCTGTCGGTTGCACTGTCAGCTGTTCTCATCTATCCAGTAGCACAGCGACACACCTGCAACGTTAGCCTATCATCTTGCTGCCGGCTCTTTGTCTCTCTCTCTCCGCCTTTACTGCGTTCATACTGCTGTTATGCACGCCCCTCCACCCCCCCCCCATCACTGCCTAGTCCTCACAGATGCATCAGTTTCATCTCTTCATCAACCTCATCATCTTTATCAATCTCAGCAGACGTCATCAGCCACCTCCACCAGTGCCTGGACTCCATAGGGGGGATTTATTATGCTGCTGCTCAGGGCTGATGCCCCTAGATTAAAATCTCCGTCGTGTCTAAGCGCCGAAGACTTTCTTGACATGTATTAATTTCCACTAAATTATCTGTTATAATAAACAATTATCTTTACTTCATTCGCCGTGTCTCTTCTGATTGAACTATTATTACATTCGCCCCTATTAGCGTCGTTCTGGCAGGCTTGGATGTGGGATGTCCACGGCATGATGCCGCCCAATCTAACTATGTCCAATTAATAATGTAATAATTCTGACATTTAAATCGCTTTGTGTCCACAACATCCAATAAAATAATTTTGATAACAGTATCAAAAATGTTGTTTTTTTTAATCAAGTAACTCACATGTACTCGATCACATGTGCATCAGCTAGCTAGCCTGCCAAGCTAGCTAGCCTGTCGTGCTAGCTAGCTGACTATCGAGCCACCAACCACTCAAAAGAAATTAACACAAAGGACACTGAATTTTTCAACACCTCAGCCCTACAAGAGAGGACTCTCCCTGATTTAAATACAGGCGAGACATCACAATAAAAAGACACTGATGAGGTCGTCATACCTTCTAAATAGACGTGACGCTTGTGGAAATATAGCTGCCCAGTTTGGGTCCCCCCCCCCCCACTATAAGAAATCATCTCAGTACCGATGGCCATGAGTTGGATCAAAGCAGGCCTTCAGTTTCAGGTCTGTGCAGACCACCTATTTAAAGAGGGCGGTGGGCTTGTTTTATAGTATATGCAGATGTGCTACCAGATCATAAAGATGAGGTCAAATATTAGCAGCAGGTGTGATACCCTGATAAAAACTTGGGAGCAATTGTAGAGAATAGCAGTATACACGGCACACAGTTAAACTCAGGCCAGGAGTTGCAGAGGACATTAGAGCAGGTGTGTGATGCAAACACTGGAAATTCATTGACTAAAATATTCCTTTCCAAATGAGGAAAATGAAAGGAGAAGATGAGACGAGGCATTTTTCCCCAAGTTCCACGGGTAAACCTTGAGTTTCATATCAACACAAGATTTCAAGGAATTGGTTTTATGAAAAGCAGTACACCTACAAACCCCCAACATCTGAACATTCAGCTGGCCTAAACGAGCTAAACGATAGTGAAATTGGATCTTCAAACGGGGCAGGAATTGTTTGTTCCTTGGAAAATTGGTTCCAATGTGGCATCCAGAGCAATTCATATTAGATGAATAACGGGGCTCATTTCCGCACAATAATTTGATCTGGGTTGTGACTGGACGGCAGCAGCAGACAGGTACTACTGACTGACAGGTTCAGGAAAAGAACCCGAGGCTTTGTTCAAACACACGGCGAGCGTGGTCCGAACCGGGTCTTGATACAAATCAATAGGCCGAGACTCCGCAGACGGGCAGGCGGGGTGTCAATCATACCGATCACGTGGAAATACACTCAGCGTAAAGACGAGCTAAGTCCTCCTACCTCGCTGAACTCCTCCGACAAAGGTCAGAGTTACTGACGGCGGACGGAGTGATGTCAACGTGAAGGCTTCTCGGGGTGGAACACTTAACATCACCCGCGTAGGAAAATGTGCCGACTCAGAGAGAGGGCCAAGTGTTTTCACAAACGTTTAACCCCGTGCGTTTAGGTAAATGTACAGTCATTCATATAATGTATGTCATTGTGGGAAAAGGAGCCCTTTCCCCTGTTATGCTGCCCCCCCCCCCCGCCCCTCCTGTCCTACGCGCCTCTTGAATCTCCCGACTTGGAGGCGCATGCGGAAAATAATGTAAGAGTGTAAATATTATGCCTGTGTGTGCTTTCTGCAGTTGCATGGTAACATAGACCAGGCGGCGAAGCACACTGCCCCTGAGCGCTGGCAAATGAGGTTTGTTTCTTTTTTTCTTTTTTTTGAGATTGGTCGGCTGGCTCCACCCCGTCTATCCCCCGCCCCCCCACGTAAACCCCCAAACCCCCAACCCCGACACACACAGAGTCAAGCTGGAGTCAATGCCTGCTCTCATGAGAGGGATGAGTGACGCCTTGTGCTGTGGTAACTTCTGTGTGTGTGTGTGTGTGTGTGTGTGTGTGTGTGTGTGTGTAACAGACATGAAAGTTCTGAGATCTGGGGCCGTAAAGTTAATAAAAGGGGGTTTAAATATGAACTCGAGTCGTCTATCACTACAAAGCTGTCGTTAATATAAGCAAAGACCAGTTTTATCAGATTCATCAGACGTCAGATTTTCATTAAACTTACAACACTCCTGTGAAGTGTATTCTATACAATTATTTATACATATCTATATATATATATAAATGATTTATATTATTTATGTATCCCTCTCTCTGCTCTAAACGGCGGGTTACTCTGCTTTAATCTACAGGAGAGTTTACCTCTCCAGTCATTTTGCTCCCCGTCCATCTAATTAATATTTTTTTTAGAGCATGCCACTTGCCTTCCCATGTCGTACTGGCTAACCCCTGTTGAACCCATAGTATTAGTCCCCAAACGTGATAATCCCATCCAGTCCAATCATGCCAGATTCCAAACAGAATTAAATTATTAAGGAGCTTACTTTAGAGTCATACGAGGCTTTAAAGGTTTTAGGGCTTTGGCCGCAGAGCTATAGAAAGGTCGCAAGCCATTGGAATGGATGGGAAGTTCTACACTGCAAAAAATGTCTGTTCAAAACTTCATCTTTTAACGTTTGATTATTATCAAGGTGGAGCCCATTTAGACGTCTGGCAAAGACGTTAAAGAAAAAGGATTATGCTTCTGAAGGTTATCAAGTGGGTAGAAGTGTTACCCTTGAGAGGTTACTTAAGCTTGCAATGAGCGGCGAGATATTAATCTGATTCATGCCAGAATAAAAAATGCCAAATGGGGCAAGATATTTCCAAATGATTTAGACAGAATTCACCGTTTTCAGAAACATAAAACGATCTCGTGGTTTATTTTGAGGTATGCGCCACAATTAAAAAAAAAAGTGCATCGGAAACAAATGAAATTCTAGACGTTAACACTACCAGATGAAATCAAATGAAAGCCACTTTATTTTGCCATAGTACAGGTTACAGTTAAATCTGTTTTCTGCATTTTACCCATCTTATTGTGTAGGAGCAGTGTGCAGCACCCGGGGACCAACTCCAGTTTTCCTATTGCCTTGATTAAATGCTTAGTTAAGGCCCCCATCAGACAGAACATTTTTTGCAGGCTGCAAAACGTGAGGTGCACCGAAAAGGCAGCCTGCCTGCTGTCTTTTTTTTAAATTGTTGCTAGGCAACCACCGAATCACCTATCCTTAGCCTAACCATTATTTTGCTGTGTAGCAAACTCACAGATCTGTACTTTCTATTTTGGCTAGCCAAAGCTAGTTAACTTCCTAGTTAGTAGATAGGAAGTTAACGCACTAATTTGCCCCCCCGGCCTGCTGTTTTTTTTTTTTCAGATGATGGTAACTACGGTTGGTAAAGTCATAAAGCTCCGGGTATCCAGCAACATCCACCACTAGCTTGTCCTCCATGTTGTCGTCGCCACCACAGAAGGCCCGCCTCTCAATTCATCTGATTGGACAACAGGAAAAAACGCAAATGATGGTGGGCACTGTCGTACAACGTTCACTCGTAGTAAAACGAGCAAATTAACTACAAAAAAAAATAAAAAATATGATGTGACCACTCAGGGGCTCCGTACGTTTGTGCTCCGAGTCCAAGTTTTTTCAGCCTGAGGCGTTCAGGGTGCTCCTGCAAAAGCAGCGCGCAAAAAGGCTTCACTTTCATCGAAAACAATTACAAAAAAACACACCCCCACGCTGCTAAAAAGCGCTCTGTCTGATCGGGGGCCTAAGAGGGACATATTATTTGCAGTGTGTGGGTGAGTCAGAAACGAAGGAAGCTTGTGCTCCCTTTATAGTTGCAAGCCCTCAGTCTTCACCTCGCAAAATAGCCCTGTCAGAACCAATGGGGCCAGTTACCAGAATTTATGACCGTGTCAGAGCAGACCAGCAGCCTGGATCTGTGCTACTGTCTAATTTGACCAACAGAGAGAGGGGAAACGGATAGTGGTAACCCTAGGGCCTGGCCATTAAAGCTCCTAAAGTTTGTTGGTCTATCGCCAGAGTTTGGCCTTGCTCGCTGTAGCGTTGACAACAACACAGAAGAGGCCACTTTGAAATCTGAAGTGTGAGAGTTCACAGAAAAAAAATGTTAAGTGGTGAAACACAGAGGAGGACCAAAGGAATAAGATAATCCATCTTTCGATAGCCTTGGAGCATTTGGATAAGACGACAGCGGAGGAAATGACTAACCGTGGCAGCTCTAAAATTAAAAAAGACTCACTCCAAGAATAATCTCGCAAGGTGTAGAAATTCCTACCAGGCCTACCGAGACTCACAATCGAAGCTGTGTTAAAGAATCCGGATGGTGAAAAACGCGGATTTGAAGTGCTTAAAGTCTTAAAAGGCAAGGGTCTGGAGCCAGTTTAAGAGCTTTCGCCTTTGGAAACCTGTCAAAACACAGATTGAAAAATCAGTCCTGCGCTGACTGACCCTGAAAAACACAATAATTATATTGTCAACTTTTGTCTTGCTTGTGCCACCTCAGTTTAGCATGAGCACAATAAAATCCCTGCCACCATACGAGGCAGCACACAACAGCATCGCCTTGGCCTGTCAAAGACCACGGCTGGTCAATGGGCCGACGGCACGCCCATCCTTATCCAACCCCCTATCTGATGGCTCAATAGAGAGTTGAACCCTGACCTTTGGGCTCTGCCCTTCCACGGCGGAGGAGGCCCCGTCTGCCTCTATTGTCTGCCATGGCACACAACGCTCTGCCACATCTCCCTGCTGGAATTTATTTCTTTCTGCTTTACAAATTACCTATACATCCTGTTTACCCTTCAGTTTAAATCGAACAAATGTGCACTCAGTTGAGGAAACCAATGGTGTGCGCTCGCAGGCTTGAAATAAAAAAAAAAAGAAGAAAAAAGTGTGAGACTGTATTAGAGATGTATTGCAATGTACATTTATCCAACAGTAAAAAAGGCATATGTCACTGAAAAGTGATAAAATAGAGCGATCGATGTGTTATTTTGCCACACATTAGCATATCATACAGTATTTCTCCCCACCCTCACTCTTTCAGCTATACTGCCTTGGGAACACTTCAGATGAGGTCATTCAATCATAATGATACCCATTAGAATTCCCCGTCCATTGCATGTGCCACTTTAACTGACCCGGGCTGATATTATCTGTATCTATGTACCATTAGCTCACAAAGGAACCCATAAAGCATCTATACCCTCTGTAATGGTGTCCACTTAGCACGCTGAAATAGAAATATATCTATGGCACTGCTTGCACAATAAATAACTTTCGACAATGCAAAAATAAAAGTCCTTGTCCGAACTCGTTTCATCCTCTATTGCGTTTGAACATGTATTACAGAACAGTTGAAGACTGAATCTGCTAAATAAGGGGGGGTAAGTTGAGTTCACTAGCTTTTGTACAAACTCAGTTTATCTCCGGAATATTCTACACTTCAGCTACTTCATCTCAAGTGATGGGGATTTATGTTATTTTAAAGTCACTGTCATTGGTTTCCAGAAGAAAAAAACAGAAACCATACAGGAAACAGGCAAAAACACCTGTTTCCTGTATGGTTTCTTTTTTTCTTTTTTCCATTGTAGTCTCTTTGAGCAAAACAGGTTTGTGGGCTCAAATGGAAGGTAAAACAACTCATTCAGATAGGTAATTTTGCATTTAGCACTACCGTGCATCTGCAACACAGTGTTCAGCGCCTTCAGGCTGTCGAGCAGGCGGCAACAGGAAGCACTTCATAGAGACATAATGGCTTTTAATGCTCAGAACTTCCTTCTGGACCCTACAAATTTGGAGGCACTTTACTAAATAGCACATCTGCTGGTAGTGTCGGTGGTGAATCTTCCCACTAATAGTCATGTTGAATCAGTAAATCAGTAAGTTGGCTAGGGACACATGCCGAAACGCACACCGTAACACATGCACGTACAAGGAAACACTGGTAGGTTCGTGACAAAATTCTCTCATCACCTGTCAGGATCTTAAAATAAGACACGGTTGCGCCTCATTCAGCCGAAATTAACCATGGCTGTCAAATCAAAAATGATCTCGTAATTCAATACGAATGCAGAGAGGAGACTATGTGCACCTTGAGGGCCCCGCTGAAGGGATAGAGACTTTAGAGGGCCATTGTCAGGCTGTCAGGGCACGGGATGGGTCCTCACCCTGTAGATGAACTCATCACAGGCAGATGTGAGGCGGGGGTGATGGGGTGACAGAGGGCTGTGACACGAGGGACATGCCGCGCCGCAAAAAACCCCAAAAAAACTTTACTCCAAAGAGAACCAATTATGGACTTAGTCTCAAAATCTTAATTCTCTTTAAATGACTGATCTTATCTGCATGCAAGGCAGCACCATTGATTTTCTTTCCCATGTAACTTTGGTTTAAGCAAAGTCTTTCACGCCAAGTTTCAATGTATTGAAATGAGGCAGACCCCTCTTCACTACATCCAAGTGATGTTGCACGGGGAGCAAATAAAATTACCTTGTCACATTGTCTGATTTTTTTTTTAACTGGTATCATCAAAACAAAATACTTTGAGCCTCGATGACAGAATAGAGCACTTTTAAAAAGGAGACTTTTGTGCAGTATGTGAGTGGCGTGGTGGTGGTGGGGAACGGGTGGGACGGTGGGGGGGGGGGTTAGCTTTGACACAGGGACGGTGTGCAGCAGCTGCCCCTGACCTCCCAGATCAGGGCTGTGTCACAGGCCAGGGGCGGCCCCCTGTTCAGCTTGTCTGTCACCCGGCAGGCTGAGACTATAGAGGGTCACCCCTCTGTTCACCGCTCTTGAGGGTAGCCGAGACTGCGTTGTGATTGGCTAATGGGGATTCAAGCTTGCCCTGAGTCACATGGTATTTTCCGGATAAAGACAACATACATACGTCTTAATAAGACCTCATTCACAGCTTAGTGTCTCTATCAGCATCAGTCTCATTTTTAACAGAGTAATACCCGGGGTTGGGTTGTAACAGAATACAAGTATTATGTGCAAATTATCAATGATAAAACACAATAAAAACATCTAAAATACCACAGTAGATTCACCCTATGTGTCGTGGTTCATGCAATGCATTTGTGGGTACGTGTGTGTGTCTGTGTGCAGTTTCAGTGTGTACATTTGCTCCTCCCTGTCATAGCTTATGTCTTGTTCATGCAACATAAAACTCATAATAAAAACAGGGTGAGATGACGTTAAAAGGCCCCCACGTGAAACTAAAATGCCCAGTAAACCCATAGCGCCAACCCTGCTCCAAATTAAAAGCAACCTTTTAAAAAACGATTAATTATTTTCAAATCAGTATGCACATATTTCTTCCTGTACGCACCACATGTTAGTGCAGCCCAGCAGTAACTGTCACATGGTAAACCAGGACTGAGATACTGGCATGGATATATCAGTAATACCAAGGAATAAACAACAATGTGACATAAATGATATTCATGATACAGCGTAACTGTTTCACCCCTGCCTTTTGTAGATGCATTCTAAATGTAATCTGAATAAATTACTCTTTTAAAGTAATGTAACTGATTACATTTATGTCATTATATTCAGTATTCAGGCACTACATACTTCTTTCAAAGTACTCTGCCCAACTCTGATGAGAGGTATTCCCCTTACAGAGTCACATGACTTAGTTAGATCTGTTATGTCACCCTTTCCTTTTAAAATCCATTTCACCTTCTCTTCTCAGCTATGATATCATCTCTTTTCCAAGAACTTCTGTCTTAAGAGTTCATACTGTGATTAAAGGAATACTAGTAGGACTACTCGCAGCATGGAAAAAAATACAAAAACACTTGCTTTACTTGGCAAATACAGGAAGCAAGCAAGCAAGTACAGAAATGGTGCAGGTTGGAAACTGGTGCTGAGATGTCTCAGCTGCGTAATGATGATTCAACACTCAATATGAAGAAACACCAATGTCGACAAGTCATTTTGGCTCATCTTCAGTCTTCAATACCTATTTTCCTTAAAATAATTGAAAACGTTGCCAATGAAGCTTTACCTCCTCAAATAAATGTTACTCCTCCAGAATTTTTTTTCAATGACGTTAAAGCAAATGCACAATAAAGGAGAAGACTCAATTTAGTGTTAAGGAAAATAGCACCTGACTCAAACTGTTGACACAAGCCGATTTATACTGGAAACAAGCAAAATAATAATCCCATCGAAAGATTATTTCAACTTGTTCCACAAAAAATAAGATGTCGAGATCAGAGGTGGGGGACTTGAGTCACATGACTTGACTCGAGTCAAACTCGTCCCAAATTTTGAGGGCCCGAGACTTGTTCGACTAATGCTGATAAAATACTCGACTTGACTTTGACTTGGTATTCATGACTTGAGACTTGACTTAGACCTGAGACAGATGACTTGAAAGGACTTGACTTCTTTTTTTTTTTTTATTAAATATTTGCATTATTCTGGATATTTAGAAGTTTTGTTTTTTTGGAACATGACTGGGTGATTTCTAGTGCAATGCGTGCAAACCTGGCAACCTCCTAGGAAGCAGCAGACCAGTAGAGGTCAACACACGAGGCAGCTATCATGGAGGGGGCTCGTCCGAAAAATAATAAAATTTGGATTCAAGGATTATGTTGTCGATGATGGTAGAAAGAAGAGAGCAGTGGTGTGAAATGTCTGCAGCTCAAAAGTTAGTGACATGACCACAACATGCAACTTCATCCATCACTACAAAACCCACAAACAAAGGGACGTGAATGTGTCTTTTTAGCTAACTTATTTGCTGGTCAAATGTTAGCTAGAAAGCTAACATATATTTAAGCTATGTTAGACTTGGCTTTGACTCGGTTATGCATTTTATTGAGAAGACATATCGTTAAAGACAATCGGGTGTCTGATTCGGGACCATATAAACAGTTAAACTACGCAGGAGTGTTACTAGCTAACACGGCTGCTTGCTCATGACTTAATGGTTACAGGTGTAATGTTAGCCTTCTTATGACATGCCATTGTACCCCTTTCTCTGCCGTTTTAAAGCACCTCTTTAATAAGCCATTAATTTGAATTGTGTGCCCGCTCTGTTGCAATCACTTTGCAGCCAGTGTTGTTACAGCTGTGCAAAAATCCTAGAGACCTGGCTAATGCTAATAATGCATCATGGCCACTGCCGTATTAGAAACAACCCAAAATGGCTCCCCCTGTAAGCAAGGAATCTCTTAACGAAGGAAGGGTCATTACGTCAAGGTGTGGCGCGTGAACGTACATTGGTGCCACAGTTGAAAAGCTCTCGGCGCAGTTAGCATAGCGGTGACTGGGCAGACCACGCCACCTCTTCCGTCTCAGTTTCACACTTTTATCAATTTCATGTCAAGTTTCATAATCAAATCAATTCACAACCAAATCAAGTTTTAAATCAGTTTCACAGTTTTATCAATCTGGGTAATGGAAGCATCGGTATTTTGGTGTGTTGTCATTTAGCTAGGGTTTCATGTGTTTTCAAAATGCATTTTGTTTGATTTTTATGTTAATTTCATAATTCATTTGCATGCAAATCACATTAATGTTATGCTAGATTCATAAGAAGCTGGAGCTTCATATGCATATGTGATTGAAGTTAGTAACAGACTACTGTTAGTAAGTTAGCTAAACTGTGATAATAGCTTTAATAAATGAACTGAGCACGTTAGGTAATGTTATGTAACTCAATCTACGGTTTTTCATATGGTGACCAGTTGTTGGGTTTTTATATACTTGTTTTTATTTTATACACTATTCAGCTGTATGTAGCTTTGATGCAATACTTGTTTGTGCACAGAAACAGTTAAGTAGGAAAACAATGACACAGTGTCGTATGAGTTCATGAGCCAAGGAGAAATGATGTGACCCTCCTGAAAGGGGACCAGGGCAGGAGGCTTGACATCATGAAGTAAATTGTTTGTGTAGTACTTCTGTTTTCACTTTAGAGCCCTTTAGAGCTATAGGGCTATATCATAATTTCAGAGCCTAACTCTACATTGTTGTTTATGTAGGAGGCTTGTTATTGATTGCCACAAAATGTCAAAATATCAGTAAGATTTATAGGGTGTGAGCAGGCTGCAACAGTTGTTAATGTTAAAAATAAAAGTCAACTTTTCACAACCGCTGTCTCTGAACTGATTTAAATGTGGAAACTGGGGTAAATTATAAGAATTTCACACGACTTCGACTGGTGACTTGCTTGACATGGGCAATGACTTGCCTTGTCTTGCTTGACTTACAGCAGGGACTCGACTTGCTCGATTCTCACCACAGTAACTTGGGACTTGCTCGAGACTTGAAGGTTAAGACTCGAGACTGGCTTGTGACTTGCACATGTGTGACTCAACTCCCACCTCTGGTTGAGCCCCAGTGCCAAATTATCTCATTAAGATGGAAGATATTTTGCACTCAGACCTCGCTATTATACTTTTAAGGGTGTTGCTGGGAGAGTTATTTTGCACGGAGGGCATTTGCGGATTTGTGAGGGAACCGGTAAGACTGGTGAACAGATGGAACAAACATTTTGAGAGTTTTGACGAGTCAATTTGGGATTATTTTGCTGCTAACGATGCACAGACAACCTTTATCAGCAGCAGATCTTTGTGCATAATAAACACACTAAAGGGTTCTGTCAGAATGCTACTCCAGCTCAGCTCTGCCTGCCTTGAGGGCTCTAAACAGGTGTGTATAAATCTCTGGGTATGTGTGCATGTGGGTATAGGCAAGTGTCTTGTGTGCATGTGTGTGTCTGTATCTCTGCATGTATCTTTGCATCCATGTGTCAAGTGTGTGTGCGTGTGCATGCACGTGTGCGTGAGTGTGTGTGTATGAGTCTGTGTGTGAGCGTACATGTGCACGCTGTATGTGTGCTAGTGTGGGTATGTGGGTGTATGAAGAGAGGGGAGAGTGGGGACAGAGAGAGAGAGACAACTGCAGTGTGTTTGCTGGGAGCAGATGTTGAGGATCTCTGTAAACTGTTAATAGCTCCAGGATCTCATTACATTTAACCCCTTAAAGGTCAAAATCATCAGCGGGCGCACACAGACATTATGCTAGCTTGCCATTTGTTACGTTTAGCATATTCTGAGAGTTGACTTTTTATCAAAATGTGTTCTTTGATTCGACAACATTTTTGATAGTGTAGTCGCCCCGCACTTTGCCTCACTGATCTAGAACCATTCAATTCATACACCTGCTTAAGTACATTCAGGGTCACCGGGGGGGGGGGGGGGGGGCACATAGCTGGTCCATCACAGGACAAAAACACACATACCCATTATCACTACAGGGTCTCTGTAGCCTGTATGATGCATTTCAATTGTTTTGGAGCAGGTATCGAGCGTTTCAGTGAAGGAACATGGAAGTCGACTGGAGCACTGTTTCTTTAAGCAGTGTCCTTCCAAATCCCGGTCCGATGTTTAGTGAGGGTTCGATGACAAAACAGAGCACAACAGCTGCAGCCATGCTACTGTCAACGCCGCTCCATCACGCATGTATCTGTGGACCGCTCCCCTTTCAGCACAGCCATTTGAGATGCCAGGATCCCCTCTATATTTATTTGAGAAGGCTTAGTCAGGGCAAACTCAGGTTAGATCCCGGTAACGCGCCTCTGGCATTATACTCGGGGAAGACTTGGTTAGTTTTGCACTCATATCAGCTGGAGCCTGCTTCACATGGAGACAGTTTGCATGATGCAACTTCCCAGTTTGCACAATGCAACTTCCTAGTTTGCAGGATGCAACTTCCCAGTTTGCAGGATGCAACTTCCCAGTACAACCACAGTTGTTTATTTTGGCAACTAAGCGGCTTCACTGGAGCAGCAGGGGAGATGTTAAATGCCTTGCTCAACGGCACTTTAACGATGATTGAGAGAGAGAGAGAAAGGTGGGTAGCATTACCTAAACCACTTCTCACCCCAGACATATTTGATGCATTCTGGTCTGGATGTCTGATCACAACCTGGCGCCTGGAGGACCACCACCAATACTGTAAAAGTGATACCCGAAAGCCGTCTGACTCACCTTGATTCCCCCCATCCTCTGCTCGCCCTTAAACTCCTTGCCGTTCTTCAGCCAGTGGATGGTGGGTGTTGGATTGCCGGCTGCGGCGCAGCGGAACTTCACCGTGTTGGCGGCGGGAATAGCCAAGAGCTTTTTGTCCATTCGGTCTGGCCGTGTCCAGTACGGCGCCTCTGTTGGTAAAAACAAAACAAAACAACAACACAGAACAGGTTATCGTCACTTCAAGCCGTGTTCACAGTGGTTAAATGTTAAATACAGAGAGATCTGTGGCCTCATGAGCCAGACCTCCCTCACGAGTCGATCACATTGACCATCAACAAGAATCGGTATGACCTCCCTCTCAGTTCAGTGCAGAAAAGGAAACAAGGGGACGGCTAATTTGCATTTTTGGACACTGATGCAAGGAGGTTTCTAGTTATGAGACATGTTGCAGCAGAATCATGAACAGCCACAATCACAGAATAATGATTCACAAGCTGCAGCAACAGCCAGCGTCATGGGAATCACTCTGCAACGTATGATTTATGACCGTCTCTGCTGCCATTATTGTTTACAATTATATCTCAGCTACATAGCCACTTGGATCAGCTTTCAAAACTGTGATTGGACCAGACCCATTTTGGATGGGGCCACCTCAGTGATAGGGTGTCCAGACCAACTGCAAGAAAATATCAGTGTGATTAAAAAAAAATGCATAATTGATCCATTAAGGTGACGTAGGAGATTTGCGGTGCACTTTTTGAATATGCTCCCTGGTTTATCCAAAGTACTTCATAGTGTGTACGTTTAACATGGGTGGTCCGAGCTAGAATCCATGTGACGAGAAAAACACTGAGCTATACAGGAGACTTATGCAAATATATGCAATTTTAGGAGCATTCAGGGAGTGGCAGGTCTGTATCTTTTTCCCCCCACAAAGTTATTAAACTTTGAAAATCCCAAACCATCAAAATGAAGGCCTTGGTCGATCATTCAGCAGGTTCAAACTCACTGCCTAGCTCAAGGGCAGCTCATAAGGATGTATAGCTGTGGATGGATCTTACTGGTTGTTGTGGGGGGGGGCGACACCTGTGATAGTTCAGTCAGGGGACTGTCTCGCTGACCGCGCAGGCCACCCTGCTTCCCCGAGAGATATGTTCAGGGGACCCGAACGCTGTAAACATTGTTTGACAGATGGTGAAAGGACGCAAAATGGACGCGTGAAAGCGTTGTAAGGAGGGGACAATGCACAATGATTTCAAGCTCGATAACACCTGTAAGAGTTCATCAGAATTCTACAACCCCGGAGTTTGGAAGGTGTCAGGGCAATTTATTGAGTCGTAATGAGAAGTAGGGGGACAATGGGAGAGAGGGGCGGTCGAGCTCTGGTGCCAGTGAGAGAGGGCTATTGTTCTCACTGTGTGGGTGTGGAGGGCGAGAGAGTACTGATGCGTGGTGAACTCTCTCTCTCCCGTTATGAGTGTGTGTGTGTGTGTGTGTGTGTGTGTGTGTGTGTGTGTGTGTGTGTGTGTGTCTGTCTGTCTGTGTGTGTGAATCAAGGACAAAAGCTGGGGTGTTAGCTGACTGGTCATCAGACGTCTCTTTTACTTTGGAAATGCAGGAGAGAAGAGGAGCTAATTATCATCTCAATGTCTGTGTGTGACTGTGTGTGTGTGTGTGTGTGTGTGTGTATGTGTGTATGCTTGCCTCTGTGTGAATGTGTTGGAGAAATAATAGTTGTAATTACCACCCCACTGACAACAAACTAAAATCCCGAGTTTTCCCCCGGGGTCGCTGGTGGTGTGAGAGGGGGTTACTTATCAATAATCCCAGGATTTGAAACCCGGGAAAATACCCAGGGTGTTGGTGTAGTAGAAGCTTAGTTTAAAGGTCAATGCAAGATCCAACGGGGTGTAGGCACAGAAGGAGACGTGATTGGTTGTTGCGTCGGCCAATAGACAGCGCGGAACCTCGAAGCGCACTGACTGCCAGACCGGCAGACAGAGCAATAGTTGGGGTGAATTAAGTTAACGTTAGTTAGCTAGCGATAGCGGTAGGGTTAGGGTTACAGTACGATCTGGCAATGTTAAGGTCAGTTGTAAGCTAGCTAGCTAAATGTTTCAGTGCGCATCGTTTGTTTCAAGTCAGTGCGCTTCGAGGTTCTGCGCTGTCTATTGGCCGACGCATCAGCCAATCACGGCTGCAACAGCCAATCACGGCTACTTCTGTGCCTACACCCCATTGGATCTAGCATCAACCTAGTTTAAACGCTGAGTCTCTGAGGTAGGCCGAGCTTATGTCATCTAGGCGGAGCTTGTCATTTAGGTGGAGCTTATGTCATCAGGACAAATCAGATAGCATCAGGCATGTTCTCAGTCAAATAGGGGTGTACTTGGGCTTCCATTAGTTTACAATACTTACAGCATTCAAACGCTGACATTCAGTCAGACATCAGCCTTAATGGCTCTCTTTTATTTAAACAATTTAAACAACATTTATTTGCAAAATTTAGGAGCTTACTAGGATTCATATTGAAGCACTAAAGGCCTCACCGAAATGTAGCAAGCTGGGTCAGATAGCTTTTACATCAGGCTAGCTACCTGTATGGGTTAAAACTCACCGAACCTGTAAGAAAACATCAGCTTTTGACAAGTTTGATGTTCATGACGGCGACCACCTCCTCTAATAAAAGGAAAAACAAATGTATCTCGACAGACCCAAATGAGCATCTGACCACCTAACTATATAATGGTTTCTGTTATGATGTCCATCCAATAACGAAAATGTGGCTGCGGCAGAATTTGTTTTTACAAAATTTACAAAAGATTTTTTACAAAAAGATTTTTTTACAATTTACAGTTTTAAACTCACTGAACCAACTCCATCGCATTTAGAGCATGACCTGAATATGACTGATTTAGTTTACACATGTTAAAATTCCAAGGCAGCATGATGGCGCAGTGGTTAGCATGGTCGCCTTACAGCAAGAAAGTCCTGAGTTCGAACCCCAGTGTTGTCCAACCTTGGTCGTCCTTTGTGTGGAGTTTGCATGTTCTCCCTGTGTTTGTGTGGGTTTCCTCCGGGGGCGCCGGTTTCCTCCCACAGTCCAAAGACATGTAGGTCAGGTGAATCGGCCGTACTAAGTTGTCCCTAGGTGTGAATGTGTGTGGGCCCTGTGATGGACTGGTGCCCCGTCCAGGGTGTCTCCCCGCCTGCCGCCCAATGGCTGCTGGGATAGTTTCTAGCGCCCCGTGACCCTGAGAGCAGGATAAGCGGTTCGGATAATGGACGGATGGCTGCAGCAGCAAAATCTCATCAACTCAACCTACTCTCCGGCGAAGGATTGACCTTTCTGATACAACCGGTCGACCCACCAGACACCCAAGTGCACATACTTGTTTGCCGATGTAAGTATGAAATTGTTATGTGGCTTATGTGTGTGTGGGTTATGTTTGTGTGTGCGCACAAGCATCCAGTACAAGAGCGACCACAGCTAAAACCAACATGAGAATTTATTCCACCAAAACGTATCATGATATAAACCATCTTGACGCGTACCGCACATTCGCTCAGTTCAGGCGACCATGTGAAGGGAGCAGATAGGATTCTGACACACATAATCTCGGGTGTTTGCCATCAGACTTTGGCCGGAGCTTCAAAAAGTAATTGCAACCAGCCCCGCAGTGATTCAACGCCCATGATGAAGAACACAGACGTGTCTTCTTAGAAAGCAAACAAACAAAACTCAGCTTTACTCGATTGAAACCCTCTTGAAATTCTGCGTGTGTGTTACGCTGTACGCACTCTGTGTGTGTGTGTGTGTGTGTGTGTGTGTGTGTGTGTGTCTGTGTGTGTGTGTGTGTGTCTGTGTGTGAGATTACAAATACTAATGGGACAGCTGAAGATTGCTGCCGCTTGAGTCACAGACTCCCCAGTTTGCTAAGACAAACAAGCCTTAAGTGCGCACACGCACATGCACACACATGCACACACACACATATGCACACACACACACACACACACACACACACACACACACACATACAAAGTGGTTGTACCATAAAAGGGAAATATTTAATTTCTGTTGCACTTCATTACTTTCTCGCTCTCTCTGTCCCCTCTCTGTCTCTGTTTCTCTCTCTTCTCTCTCCGTCTGTCCTCTCTCTCTCTCTCTGTCCCGTCTGTTTCTCTCTCTTCTCTCTCTGTCTCTCTGCCCTCTCTCTGTCCCCTCTCTGTCTCTGTTTCTCTCTCTTCTCTCTCCGTCTCTGTCCTCTCTCTCTCTCTCTCTCTGTCCCCTCTGTCTGTTTCTCTCTCTCTTCTCTCTCCGTCTGTCCTCTCTCTCTCTCTCTGTCCCCTCTGTCTGTTTCTCTCTCTCTTCTCTCTGTCTCTGCCCTCTCTCTGTCCCCTCTCTGTCTGTTTCTCTCTCTTCTCTCTCCGTCTGTCCTCTCTCTCTCTCTCTGTCCCCTCTCTCTCTTCTCTCTCTGTCTCTCTGCCCTCTCTCTCTCTCTCTCTCTGTCTCTCCGTCCTCTCTCTCTCTGTCTCTCCCTGTATCTCTCTCTCTCTGTCCCCTCTCTCTCTTCTCTCTCTGTCTCTCCCTGTATCTCTCTCTCTCTGTCCCCTCTCTCTCTTCTCTCTCTGTCTCTCTGCCCTCTCTCTCTTCTCTCTCTGTCTCTCTGCCCTCTCTCTCTTCTCTCTCTGTCTCTCTGCCCTCTCTCTCTCTCTCTCTCTGTCTCTCCGTCCTCTCTCTCTCTGTCTCTCCCTGTATCTCTCTCTCTCCATGTATTTGGAGTGACAGGGCACGCAGTGTGGGACAACTCTCCAAGGAGTCTGAACACATTGTTTTCTTGGCATTGCGCTCAGCCACACACTCAGTCAAACAGAAAGACACAGATTTTTAAACAGTCTCTCCCAATGTGTGGTCCCCCCCCCCCGTCCCTTCCCTTCTCCTTCTTCTCCTTCTTCTACACCTCCTGCACGTCTGGTTTCCGAACATCCCTCCCTCCTGGTAATGACTGGCTGCCCAATAAAGACAGATTTCAAACCACCACCAAAACAGAGACCTTTACCTCGGTGAAGTGAAGTCAGGGCTGGTCGGGGCTTTTACACCGAGCACTTCCCTACAAGGGCTGCATGAGTTTGTTTTTTTAACCTTTATTAAACAGCGACAGCGAAGAGGCAGACAGGAAATGGGAGACAGGTAGAGAGTGAGAGGGGTGTGACATGCGACAAAGGCTGGAATCGAACCGGCGACAGTTGGGACCATGTGGTTGGTATGTGCTGTAACCTTCAGGGCTGCACGAAGTTCTGCTGAGTACCGTGACTGTGATGAGAAGAGGGGAAATAGGGGCGCGTAGTGCACACAAGTGCTTTATTGGGACTTTTTTGGGGGGATTTTCCCCTCCTTTTTTCTCCCCAATTGTATCCAGCTAATTACTCCACTCTTCCGAGCCGTCCCGGTCGCCGCTCCATCTCCTCTGCCGATCCGGGAAGGGCTGCAGACTACCACATGCCTCCTCCCATACATGTGGAGTCGCCAGCCGCTTCTTGTCACCTGACAGTGAGGAGGATGCAGCGCATGGGAGGATCGCGCTATTCCCCGCAGTTCCTCCCCCCCGGGACAGACGCCCCGACCGACCGACCGACCAGCCAGAGGAGGCGCTAGTTCAGCGACCAGGACACATGTGGGTCCGGCTTCCCACCCACAGACACGGCCAATTGTGTCTGTGGGGACGCCCGACCGAGCCGGAGGTAACACAGGGATTCGAACCGGCGATCCCCGTATTGGTAGGCAACGAAATAGACCGCCACGCCACCCGGACGCCTGCTTTTTCGGTACTTCAAAAAACGCGGATTAGGCCATTTTTAAACACACTAAACGGCGTGATTGTTCCTGCTTAATATAGCGATTCCGATACGAAGCGCAAGTCACGCCACTTCGTTTTCGAAGTGCGTAACAAAAACACGGGTAACTCGAGAAAACCTCTTTCTGGAGGCATCTTTCTGTGTGTAGACAAAAAAAAAAAAAGCAGAACGGCGCTGTTTGGAAATTGCACCACTTGGTTTTTCTTTCCTTACATTTTTCCAATTCAACTGCGGATTCCAGCGCCCGGTGCCAGCAGCACACAGGAATGCCACGCCATATCTAATTGGTCCAATGGCATTTCCTCGGCAGAGTGTGGGAGCGGGTGGGGTGGGGTGGGGTGGGGGGGCTGACGCGGGGGTGGGGCGGGGGCACGTGGAACAGGTCAGCTACTCCCCAATGGGACTGAGTCCATAGATAACCCCCCCTCCCCCCCCCCCCCACCTCACAGGATAGACTTACACAGTAGCCGGCATCCAGAATGGCGTAACGGACACTTTAGGACCTTCCCCGCAGCTACGCACGCCACGGCGTCAGCTACCTCGCCCAGCTGTGCGCCTTATCTAAAGAGGATGTGTCATCGGGAGCCGAAAAGTACGCGAGTGTATTTTCGGTCAGCTGTTTGTTTGTTTTATTTTTGATAGCAAACTCTAAAGCGGGGCTGGAAAGCGGGGTGGCAGCTTGCCGCCGGGGACCAGCGAGGGAGAGAGGTCGTCTAACAGAGGAGTCGCCCGCGCTCGCACAGACTTTTAAGGCGACGCGAGCGAGCGAGCGAGCGCAAGCGAGCGAGCACGCACGTACGCACAACAGGCGCTGGGGCAGAATACACACACAACTCCTTCGCCCATCTCTCACAACGCCCACGCCGCCCCGAGATAACGGACACGCGCACAAGAGAGACACACATACGACACCCAGCATCCACCAGGACACACTTCTGATCAGATGTGTGCGCACACACACCCACATGCTTCAAACGACACACACATATAATAAGACACACACGCACATGTCACTCCCTGTCCTCCTCTCACTCGTCCTCTGATAGCTGCAGTGACTCTGTGCTGCCAGTCAGAGGCGCGTGACCGTGGGCTCGCCGTCTCCGTCCAGCTCAGCATGCCACAGTGCCAACCGGCACCGCGCCGGGCCTTTTCAGCACTTGCACACAACCGATCCGTGAAGGGGGTGGGGGGGTAATTGTGTAATAGTGTAATTTGCCCTTGCTGATGCCTGCGAGCACAAAGGGGGCTAGATTTTCTTACGAGATTACAACCGGGGCTCTTTGAGGGCACCCTGCCCTGGAGGGGCCTGCGGGGACACAAAGCAAACAGAGCCGGTCTGACGGCAGTGTGGGGCAGCATGGCGCGGGCCCCAGCGTCCGGTCCTCTGCTCTCCTGCCAGGGTAAACAGCCAGGCCCCGCATAACTCAGGAGTGCAGCCCAGCACAGATTAGGCTCTGTTAACATTCCAGTGCCCCCAACCGCCAACCCCCCGCACCCCACCCCTCGCCCAAAATAAGCTACGAGTGTGTGGTAAAGCCTACTGTACTTCTGCAGGGTAATAAATATTCACATCAATAGCTGGTTTATTCTCGTTTCCAGCTTTAAAATCGTAAAATCATTATTTCTTACCCTGCAAACAGAATGAAGGGAAAAACATCACTCGTTTTCATCATCATCATCATCATCATCATCATCATCATCATTATTATGTGATTATTAAATTAGCCACAATGCAATTAACACTCAATCATGAATTTAATCATCGGTTGAATTTGATTTTTTTGGGGGCTATTTATGTCATTGGCGGGTGCGTGAAAGGCTCATACGGTCCTTGTGTTAGCGGGTTCTCACAATAGTGCTGCAGCACCGGAGCAAAACTGCCATTTTAGCTCACTTAAAGAGAAGCATTTCATCTTAAAATATTGTCTTTAAACCAAAGGAAAGGTTTTTTTTTTACTTGTGCCAGTGTACAGTAGTTTCAGTTACTCTACTTGAACCAAGTGAAGATTTTACTTATGTGTTTAAAATAAGATATTAAAAGTCAGTAGTACACTAAACGACTAGTTAACATGGATTCTTTTTTTGCAGTGGCATCACCAAAATTAGTATTGTTTGGGTGTGGGGGGTCCGGGTGGCATGGCGGTCTGTTCCGTTGCCTACCAACACGGGGATCGCCGGTTCGAATCCCCGTGTTACCTCCAGCTTGGTCGGGCATCCCTACAGACACAATTGGCTGTGTCTGTGGGTGGGAAGCTGGACCCACATGTGTCCTGGTCGCTGCACTAGCGCCTCCTCTGGTCGGTTGGTCAGGGCGCCTGTTCGGGGGGCAGGGGGAACTGGGGGCAATAGCGTGATCCTCCCACGCGCTACGTCCCCCTGGTGAAACTCCTCACTGTCAGGTGAAAAGAAGTGGTTGGTGACTCCACATGTATGGTAGGAGGCATGTGGTAGTCTGCAGCCCTCCCCGGATCGGCAGAGGGGGTGGAGCAGTGACTGGGACAGCTCAGAAGAATGGGGTAACTGGCCAAGTGCAATTGGAGAGAAAAAGGGGCAAAAATCCCCCCCCCAAAAAGTATTGTTTGGGTGTGTATGGCCTGTTCTCTGCAGCTCCAGTAGCTACCTGGTTCTCATGGTTTCACGTCGGAGGCCGGTGGCAGAGAGGCCCACAGAGGTGAGGTTGGGTGCTGTGAGTGACGTGTCCAACAGGAGCTAGAGGACCTTCAGCAAGACACTGGACCCGTACCTTCTTATCTTCCTACGCGACACCAGGCTGAAGCAAAAGCTGGATGCCTGAGGTGTAAAAGCGTAATGCATAGACACAATAGTTTTAACAGCTGTAAAATCTGCTGATCCAATGGGCACAGATGTAACAGCGGTATCACTTAGTGCAGCGGTACCCAACCACCGGGCCATGGACCGGCACCGGGCCGCATAGCTTTCACTACCGGGCCGCAAAGAAACGATATGATTCAGCAAAATAAAAACACCGAATCATAAACATTTAACTTAATAGGCCATTTGTGCGGTAATTACATTGAACTTGGCACGGTGTGTCTGTGCTGCACCTTTCCTCACCATGCCCCGTCACGCCACGACAGGATGAGGATGCTGATGCTGAACTTGAGCAATGCAACGCGCGTGAGGTCACCAGTCGGTCACCGCCCACTTACCTACTCGATGTGCGTGTTGCAACTAACTAGCTAGCATGAGTAAAATCCACATGGCTTGACAGTTTCTTCGGAGGAGGCAGGGGAAATAAGAGGTCTAAAGATGATGATAACACAGAGACAGCAGAGGCCCAGACTGCAATAAAAGAAAGCTTCCTTCAGCAGGAAATACGACGGAGTCCTACCTAAAACATGGCTTTAGTGCGACTGATGACTCGCATTTCATGACCATCTTGCTGCAGGGAAAAGAGCCCAGGGCTCCCACCGATTCAGTGATATTGGCGAGTTGCAATGGGGGTTTTTTGGGAGGGGGGGATTTCCCCCCCTTTTCTCCCTAGTTGTATCCGGCCAATTGCCCCACTCTTACGAGCCATCCCGGTTGCTACTCCACCCACTCTGCCCATCCGGGGAGGGTTGCAGGCTACCACACGCCTCCTCCGATACATGTGGAGTCGCCAGCCGTTTTTTCTCACCTGACAGGGAGGAGTTTCTCCATAGCACATGGGAGGATCATGCTATTCCCCCCCAGTTCCCCCTCCCCCCCTGAACAGGGGCCCCTGACCGACCAGAGGAGGCACTAGGGCAGCGACCAGGACACATACCCACATCAGACTTCCCACCCGCAGACACGGCCAATTGTGTCTGTAGGGACGCCTGACCAAGCTGGAGGTAACACGGGGATTTGAACCGGCGATCCCCATGTTGGTAGGCAACAGAATAGACGGCTATGCCACAATGGACACCCAAATTGTAATGTTTTTAATATGTTCATGCAAGGAAAACAGGCGCTGTGTTTTATATCCAAACATTACTTAAATGATATGGTGTTAACCTATGTATATACCGGTTGTGATTAACACCCCCCCCCCTGTCCGCTGTGCAGAAAAGGTTGGGGGCCCCCTGACGTAGTACTTAGTAGAGTAGTGTTAACAGTTGTAGTAACACTGCAGCCACTTTCCTCGGGCTCAGACTGCAGATGCCACACGGCCTCAGACTCCAAGTCAGCCTTACAAATCATTTCATAATGCTGCTTTGTGCAGAACGCCGTCTCCAAGGAAAATCTGTGGCTGCTGGGACGGTGTCTATCTTCATTGACTCTACCCAGAGGGCCACGAGACACAACTGACAGAGTTTCTTGGACTGGAGCTTTGGAGCTGATGACTGCAGTATTTTTTTTTCTTCTGTCTGTCCATCTGTCTGTCTGTCTGTCTGTCTGTGTCTCTCCTGCGAGGATTAGACGGTTCCCGTCTGGGGCATTATTAAAACTGGTGGCTGCGATGACGTTGCCACATGACTCCACTGATCACATCACATTTCATTTTTCTCCTTTTTCCTCTGCATTCTTACTTCCTTTCTCTCCTCCTCTGCTCCTCTCTGTCTGTCTCTCTGTCTCTGTCTCTGTCTCTCTCTCTCTCTCACAGATTTTTCCATGCAGTTCTTGGTGTCTCGCTGCTGGCCAGCAAACCGTCTCTCTCTCTCCTCTTAACTTTGCACTGCTCTCTTTCTCCTTCCCCGCTTATTAGGGGCATGGTCCTCACCATCTCTCTCTCCCTCGTTCTGTCTCTCTCTCTCTCTCACTGATAGCATGAATTGGTTTCTCCATGTTTGGTATCGCCAACGACTGGCATCTCTCTCTCTCTCTGCTAGCGCTGACTTCTGCCTATTCGCCCACATTCCCACATGGACATTCCCTCGGCTCGGCTATAGCCGCCGGGCTGTGTGGCTTGTCACATGGGCCCTTCCCTTTGCAGACGCATAATTAGCGATGGCTTAGCGGACATTAAGCAGCGATAGCAGGGGGTTAACGTTTTCTGGGCTAATCCTTCTCCTTTGGCCAGGAAATCGGAGCCCGGTATGTCATGAGGTAGATTTACATCCAGAGATTAACTCTGGCAGTCTCAGGCTATTTACCAGCATTTGGGCTCTTTGCAGTTTAAAAAAAAAAAAAAGGCTCCTAAGCTGGTGCCATTTCGCTCCGTTTAGAAAACACTTAGAAGCCGCACATTCAAACACACTTATGTTTTACATAGTTGGCATTTAGCTCACAATAGCCGCGACAGCAAGCTAATTCCTCTGTTGTTCAACAGCTTAGTCGACTCTTTTTTGTTCCGGTGTTGTGCTCCCTCTAAATTGCTCTGGATAAGTGTGTCCGATAAATGACTAAAATGCGTGTTTGGGGCGAGATTAAATTCTTGAATCTCTCTTCTCATAAGCAGCCAGGGTTGGACAAAGGTCAAAGCGCCCAGATAATGGACGTAAGAAACAAACGGTCCCGGGCTGAGGGGTTCTTATCAAATTCAGCTGGGGTAAGATGAGGAAAAAGAGGAGGACGTGGAGGACCGGCGAATCGATTGACCTACGCCGGCAAGTGTAATGATACTACAAGCGAAGGCCAGACAAACATCAGCTGGCTTCTTTTAACCTGCCTGTACGAATTTGTGAACCACATCTGATGAGAAGATCAGTCAATCTGTGTGTGTGTGTGTGTGTGAGTGTGTATATATATGTGTGTGTGTGTGTGTGTGTGTGTGTGTGTGTGTGTGTATATGTATATAGTCTATCCTTGTGTATATATCTGAAGATTGTTGTGTTGTAGTGTTGTTATTCTATGTTAAGTACACTGACAGAGCCACGAAACCGGAGTCAAATTCCATGTGTGTGCAAACCCGCATGGTCAATAAACATGACTCTGATTCTTATGTATGTAGTAATCATGTATGTTATCTCTCTATCAGTTTGTTTGTATCTGTTTCTCTCCCTTGGTATTCCTTTCCTTCATGCTTCTCTCTGTCTGGACCCTCTCTGTCTACCTGAGTAATATACAACAAAGGTAGCGCAGCAGGGTACCTGGATATGTGATCATGTGCCCGCCAAGAGGTGGAAATGCAAGACCCCCCCCCCCACACTCCCACCCTTCTCTCTCTCTCTCTTCTTCTCTCTCACTTCCAGCAGGGCCGTGCTAGCTGACAGAAGGGAGCCTGTAAACTGTGGGGAGCAGCTCTTGTCTGTCTTTGTTTACCTGGGGCTTAACTCAGTGTGACTCTGGGTGCCAAAACAAGTCACATCAGAACCGGGACTTCCGAGAGCGCGGCTTTTGATCTGGACGACTGCAGCGTTTAGTTTTGCACTCTGGGGAATGAGTTTTAATGTCTAACCAGGTTAGAGCCCTTGAGTGGATATGGCAAGAATGGTAGACGTACAACTCCAAAGCTGCTGATAAAATCCCGATCCCGGTCATAAACATTCACGGTCATATAAGTAAAAAAAAAAAAAAAAATCCTTGTAGTGTGTGATGAAAAGCCCCCTGCCAGATGTGTGCCAGCTAGTCTGTGCAGTAAGGTGAATATCAAGTAATCACAACGCCGCAGATTAGAGTTTTACTGATGACCTTTGTTGCAACCCATCCCCATTTCTCATCCCATCTGTTCTGACTTTCTCTACAAATGTGGATTGAAAGCAGCGCCAATACGCATATATAAGCACGCACAACGTGGGGCATTGTAAAAATACAAATATTGTGCTTTGAAATGGAAGAAAGAATGAGCGATTGAAATGGAGAACACACCATTTCCATTACCTGCATCTTCCGGATCTTCATCGTAGTCCTCATCATCACCAGACGACAGGGAATCTTTGGAAAGCAAACACACAAAAACGGGAGAGTTAAAACTTGAGGATTTTCTATTCCAAACGACGATAAATACACAACTACTAGTTTTTAATGACCATAATAGGCCTATAAATATCAAAAGGATACAGTGTATCCATATCAGCATCACATCCAGTAAAAGATCAAAGTTTGCGTCTGTTGTTGAAAAGCACTTGTAATTCCTTTTGGTATTGCTCAAGTTATCTTTCTGAATCAGGCGGAGCCGTTTCTTCTAAACGGCGGTTATATCAACTCAGGGCTGCACTTATTCAGCTTGTTAAAACATTTTTATTCTTCAGGCAATTTGAACTCCATAACCCATCTGATAACCTGAAAATTACAACTGCAAAGGTCGTGACCAATTTCTTTCTCCGCCAGATGAGAGAGGGAGAGCGAGTGAGAGAGAGCGAGCGAGACAGAGAGAGAGAGAGAGAGAGAGCTCTATGTACAAATCACTTTTACATAGCTGGGGTAGATTAAGTTGCGTGTGTACAATAACAAGTATGCGCGCGCACACACACACACACACACGCGAGCGAGCGAGCGTATTAGAATTGACTGAGCCCATTGAAAAGTCATGAATGACTCTACAGTTCTCTCGTTCAGATTGCAACCAAAACATTTCCACAGACGTTACAAATGAGAGGGGTTATTAGCCCCGCTGCTGGTGTGACACCCTTTCCGCACTGCCGGCACGCGTATGTGTGTGCGCACGTGCACGCGCAGACGGGTATTCACGGATACAATGTACCGCACACTCACTCCAACACGCGCCAAGGAAAAGCGTTTCGTTGCTGGCTATATAGAGATATTGCTACATTGTTTCTAGCCATTGCTGTGATTAGCTCACATAACACCCACCCACCCATCTCCACACGCATTCACTCTCTTTAGACATCAGCGTGACATGACTTCACGGATGTGTGAACACACACACACACACACACACACACACACACACACACACACACACGCACATTAACACTTATTCTCGCTAAAACGTGGTGTAGTGTGTCAGATGATGTCTAACGACCCCGCGGCTATAAATATACGGCCCTTTTTTTTTTTTCTCTCGCGTCGCTGTTTCACACATTTTCACGGCGGCTTCGTTAATTGTTTTCAATCTGACCTTGAAGTTTTCTGGTTCGGCTCCACAGGTCAGGTTAACGAGAGCCAGATGTTACCCCAAACCCCTGCGAGTTAAGCTGCTCCCGGAACCCGTGACTACCGCCGTCTTTGTTTTCATCTTCCGATACCCACAATCCCCTGGTGCCGGTGCTGCGGCTCTGCTAGGCGGTGAGCCACCGCGGTGACTCACAGCACAGATGGAGGGACGGACTCGGACAAACACCGAACCGACTACCACCACTTTTAAATATACAGCGTGGACTCGTGAAATGAGGGGATGGCTCGTTACTAAACAGTTATAACCCCCCCTCCCTCTTTTTCTCCCCAATTGTATCCAGCCAACTACCCCACTCTTCCGAGCCGTCCCGGTCGCTGCTCCACCCCCTCTGCTGATCCGGGGAGGGCTGCAGACTACCACACTCAGATACATGTGGAGCTGCCAGCCGCTTCTTTTCACCTGACAGGAGTTTCACCAGGCGGACGTAGCGCGTGGGAGGATCGTGCTATTCCCCGCCCCGACCGACCGACCAGAGGAGGCGCTAGTGCAGCGACCAAGGACACATACCCACCTCCGGCTTCCCGCCCGCAGACACGGCCCATTGTGTCTTAGGGACGCCCGACCAAGCCGGAAGTAACACGGGGATTTGAACCGGCGATCCCTGTGTTGGTAGGCAACGGAACAGACCGCTACGCCACCGGGACGCCCGACCAACAGGAGTTTAACGGCGAGGAAGAGAGAAAGCAGGGCTGCAGCAGGCGGAGGTAAAACCGAAGCAGAGTAAAGCCTCTTGCTTGTAAGGCACACAGTAGGGCGTAGCAGAACCACAGCGTCGCTTTTTCCCCCCTCGCAGCTCGGCTGGTGTGGAGGACCCGGCTGCACGGCCCTTCATCCGCTCCCCCACGGCCTCCGGCTGCGGACATCTGTACTGTACCAGCACAACGTGTGCGCAGGCCGCCTTCGTTTTGGTTTCTTATTTTCGCTGCCTGGACGCCATCCAGGTAGTAAATCTGATAACGTCCCTGAATATTTGACACCCTAGTCAAATATTTGAGGGAAAACCCGATATGCCTTGTGTGTTCAAGATGGGGCCGAGGCGTGTGTGTTTGGATTGGGAAGGAGGGAGGGGGCACTTTAACCTCCGCCGTACACTGTAAAACAAGCTGATCACGCAACGCAGCTCAGAGGGCTCTGTTGTTTGCACAGAGAGACAGCAAACTCGACCAAATAACACAAGTATTACCGTCACTATGGCGTTTATTGTTACTAATAACAATAACATCACGTTTTGTTTTATTTCTCCGTTTTCCTGCTGCATGTTACCTTCTGCCTATGCCAGCCAAACCCTTGTGTAACCGGTTACTTTCTTGCCCGGTGCGGGATTCGATACGAGGTGTACTGCACCACAAGGCGACGTCACTAACCGCTCGGCTAAAGGGCCAGACCCGTTAGCTAGGGGCTAACGTGTCTTATTAGTAGTTTACACTTGTTTTGTGCTCGAGATGGTTGGGTTTCGCTTTAATGAGCTCACTGGCCAAACTGCTGCTATACTGACACCGACACCGCGACTGACAAATAAACGTTGATTTGATATTATTTCAATTGTGTCCATCCATCCATCCATCCATCCATCCATCCATCCATCCATCCATCCATCCGTTATCCGAACCGCCTGTCCTGCTCTCAGGGTGGCGGGGATGCTGGAGCCCATCCCAGCGGTCACTGGGCGCCAGGCGGGGGGGACACCCTGGACAGGCCGCCAGCCCACCACACAGAATTACAGACGGCTTCACTTATTGCAACACAAAGGTCCGTCGATTGAGGCAAACTGTGGACACGCTTTGTGTTGTATCGGAAACAACTAATGCTCGTTTGTTTCGCCCGTCATCTGTTCAGACGAAACAAGAGATTTCCAGACCGAAGGCCGGACTACATGTCATGTTAATCACGTTAAAATGGGCACTTTTTCCACAGTGGCGTGCCGTG
The DNA here is from genome assembly GCF_029633865.1 of Lampris incognitus. Taxonomy (NCBI): domain Eukaryota; kingdom Metazoa; phylum Chordata; class Actinopteri; order Lampriformes; family Lampridae; genus Lampris; species Lampris incognitus. The sequence continues at coordinate 34,812,516 of NC_079226.1, forward strand.
TGTGTGTGTGTGCGTGTGCGTGCGTGTGTGTTTGCTTCCCGAGTCTCGGGTCAATACGCAGGTCCACGAGGGGAAACTGCCCACCTCTGATCAAGACTGGAAATGGCCATTTTCTCCTCGGCTCCCAGCCAAACAGTTATGTGTGCTAGTGTGTGTGTGTGTGTGTGGGGGGGGGGGGAGAGAAGGAGAACGAACTACAACCCCATCTGTTTTCAATGATGAAGCGTTTCAAGCTAATTGCTTTCTAATTAGTTGTCAATAACGGGCTCAGCTGGTGTCCACAAGTTTTACAGGAAAAGGAGGCCCGACTTTTAAGCTACTGCTTACTCACCCCCCCCCCACACACACCCCCTTCCTTTTCACCAGCAGCACCAGCGCCACTAGCACCCTCCCCCCCTCACACACCCTCCCCCCCCCGTCAGAGCTGAGCTTGCGTCACACCGTTTTGGAGACATTACTTAACTCCCCCATACAGAAATGAATTTCACCTTTGACTGAGTATCAGCAGAGGGATCGCTCTGTCTGTCTGTGTGTGTGTGTATGTGTGTGTGTATGTGTGTATGTGTGTGTGTGTGTGTGTGTGTGTGTGTGTAACTTGGCCGGGAGGACGAGCGGTGGAAGTCCGTGCCGGTATGGAAGCGAGTGCGCCTGCGTGCGTGTGGTGCACGTGCAGCTTGGCAGTCAGTTAGCCGTGGTAGTACGGTAGGGAGCAGACCTGAATCCCCGCCCAGCCCCCGCCCCCCCCCCCCCAATTTTGGCAAAACTACAAAACAAGCTTGACGATCGGCCGCAGCAGTTTAAACAGAGGAGGAAACGGGTGAAAAAGAAAGAAAAAGAAAAGCGGGGGAAGAGTAAAATAGACAGACTTTCGTCCAGAAACGAGGCTTCGCGCCGCTGAAAAGCCCCACACGCCGTGACGTCACCGCGGCTCCTGGCCAACGCCGTTCACTGACAGGACGGCGCCGTGACCGCCAGACACACGGCCGAACCCTGATAAACCTATCTCACAGAGCCCTGGGGGCTAGCCAACACGTCTGGTTGCACTGCCGGCTTGCCCAGTGTTTGCATGCTTGGGTTACAGAATTATTATTATTATTATTTATTTTTTTTTTTTACTGCAAGCGGTTACGCTAACTCCGTGAAATCAATACTTAGCTGTTTTGTATTTCCCGCATTTAAACTGCAAGACACACTTCTACAGTGATGTGAGAGTTATGACGCGCTGTAAGCCGTACCTCTGGGATATATTTACACCTATAATCGCAATATAAGCAGTATTTTAGGGAGCTCCCGGGGCGGGTTGGGCCCCGAGCTTGTGTTCGGCCCCGAGCTTGTGTTTGGCCCCTGGCAGAGAGGCAGCGAGTTGAGTCTTTATGTGCACGGCGCCTCTCAAACACGACTCACTGACTCCTTTTCCCCGACCCCTTCGTCCTTCGGAGATGGTCAGTGAAAGATAGGACGAGGGGGATGAATATCACCAGCGCCAACTGAGAGGGGAGCGGAAAGGGAATGAAAGCTGGGACACACGAAGAGGGATGGATGAAGGCGGAGATGGAGATGATGGGAGAGGCGGTGAGAGAGACAGAGAGGGAGAGGAGAAAGGAGCGAGATGAAAAAGACAAGGACGACTGAAGGGAGAGAAAGAGAGAATTAGAGCGAGAGGGATGAGAAAGAAAGGATGAAGGGGGTCACATACAGAGATGGGGAGAGTGATAGAGAGGAATAGAAAGAAAAAGAAAAGGGGGGAGCAGCATTTACATATCCAAAGAGAGGGATGGAAAAAGAGCAGAATTAAAGGTCCCATGAAATGAAATAGGTATTTTCACCTCGCTGCCTCTTTTATCTGCACTTGATATACACCCGTTTAACTCTATATTGAAGAAGGCGTCCGGGTGGCGTGACGGTCTATTCCAATGTCTACCAACACAGGGGATCGCCGGTTCGAATCCCCGTGTTACCTCCGACTTGGTCGGGTGTCCTCCTACATAAACAATTGGCCGGGTCTGCGGGTGGGAAGCTGGATGGGGGGTATGTGTCCCGGTCGCTGCACTAGCGCCTCCTTTGCCCGGTGGTGGGCACCTGTTCGGGGGGGGGGGGTTAGGGGGAATAGTGTGGTCCTCCCACAAGCTCTTTCCCCCTGGCGAAACTCCTCACTGTCAGGTGAAAAGAAGCAGCTGGCGGCTCCACATGTATGGGAACGGGCATGTGGTAGTCTGCAGCCCTCCCCGGATCAGCAGAGGGGGGTGCGGCTCGAAAAATAGGGCAATTGGCCAAGTACAATTGGGGAGGAAAAGAGGGGAAAAAAATCTAAAAAAAGAAAAAAACCCTCTATAGTGAAGAAATTTACATGAAAAATATGTTCTTGCAGTGTACACTGACAAAAATGGCCAATGAATTGGGAGCGAGACTGAGAGAAGACGAGTGATCGTTCATCCCCCAAACTGAAACTAACCAATAGCATATCGATGTTCACGTCCTTCTACAAATACCTCCTCATGACTGGCTGTTAGTCAAATCAATCTCCCACCCCTCACAAAATCCCACCCGACTGCTCCGTTTCCCTTTAAGGTCCACCAGCGTGTTTTGGTCTCACCTGTCACCTTGATGGTGTAGTTGCTCAGCAACATGTTGCTTCGGGTGTGGCGGCAGGTGTAGACGCCCGAGTCCTCGTAGGACACGTTGATGATGCGCAGCACCCGCTGCACCAGCCGTGTCCGGTTGCTAGGCACCAGCCCGGCGCCATCTTTGAACCAGGTGACGGGCTGGGTGGGGTCATCCAGGTGACACGGCATTTCCAGGGTGTCGCCTGTGCCCAAAACATAATCCTCCAGGAAGGTTGACTCACTGGACACACTGGAGTCTGTACACAGAGAGAGAGAGAGAGAGAGAGAGAGAACGACAGGCGGTGAGTGATGAGAGGTCGTTTTTGATGCGTTTCAGAGCCACACTTCAAGAAACAACCACCTACACAAGTGATTTAATCCTTAATTGAGTGTATAAACTGCTTTGCAATGAGTCTCAAACTCTGTTCATGAAAGTCCCTGAAAGCTGGTGTTCAAACTGTTAATTCCTTCAAACCGACACTGTTATTTCAAGCGTCAAGCTTCAAGCTTTTGCATAAACAATATCCTCCTTCTTCTGCCAGAGTCAAATTAGAAGTAAAACTGATCGGAGAGTGGTACTGCTCACGCCAGAAGCTGAAATTTTAATAAAGTTTCTACCAAGGGACGCTAGCAGATGCTGGGTGATGAAAATCCTATATTTTGGGAGTCCTTCTGGTGAACTTTTTTTGTGTGTGTGTGTGTGTGTGTGAAATGAGGTCTTGTTTCAGATGCCGTCCCCAACACTGTTCACACGAAATAAAAATCACAAAAATAAAGCAGAACACCACAGAGCAAGAGCAGCACGGGGGCAAGTGACGAACACGTAACATGATGTAAGACCAGCCACAGCCAAAACCAGCTCTTTCGCTGTGTGCTAATGGTATATACAGCCGCAGTAGGCACAGGTTTAAACCGAGAGCAGTTCCCGCCTAAGCCAACGCTAAAATGAAGAGAGGAATGAAATAAAAAGGTATTATCGCTCTGCCAGAATAGACCACCCTTTATGAGAGGGAGAAAAAGGCCATTGATGCTGTGAGGGAGTCAACTGACAACCCTGTCCTCGGTAAATTTGTCTCCATCGGCCCCGCTGGAAAGCTGGTCTACCACTAAGAAAAATGCAACATTTTATTCCGTCACTGGCAAAACAGATCAGGGGCTGTGTGGAAATCAACCCCCCCACACCCCCCTCCACCCCCTGTCAAACACCAGCTCATTTACTCCAGCAGCTCGGCATGCCAGCTTAGTTAGAGCCAGGGAAAAAAATCAACATGTTTACAGGCTTCACTGAAGATGCCTGCCTCTGCTGGGCCAAGTTGAGCATGGAGAGCGAGAGAGAGAGCGAGAGAGAGCGAGGGGAGCGAGAGAAGGGTAGCTATAAGTGGGGGACATGGAGTGTGTGGCCAGAGGAGTGGGGGATGAGGAGGGAGGGCATAGACAGCTACAGAGAGAGAGAGAGAGAGAGAGAGAGAGAGAGAGAGAGAGAGAGAGAGAGAGAGAGAGAGAGAGAGAGAGAGAGAGAGAGAGAAACTGAGTGAGACAGAGGGAAATGAAGAGTGAGAGAGTCAACATGACAGAAAGCGTTGAGAGCAAGCGAGAGGGGTGGAGGGAGAGAGAGAGAGAGAGAGAGAGAGAGAGAGAGAGAGAGAGAGAGAGAGAGAGAGAGAGAGAGAGAGAGAGAGAGAGCGAGAGGCACACATCTGAATGAGCACACAGTGGGTCTCCTTGTCTCCTTCCCTCTTTCAATCTCTCTCGCCATCAGAGGAGGCTTCTCATCCAGACCTCAACTGTACATCATCTAGGGCTACTCGGTTATGGCAAAAAAAATAAAATAAAATAAATCACAATCAATTATTTTGGTCAACATAAAGTTTTAATATAATATATATGAAATTAAATATATTTGATATCATTATTAAATATTAATATAAAGTATTCGGCTGTGGACACATTGTTTGCGAATTGTGTTGCATCATAACGAGTGTCCTCCATTGAAGACTGTGTTGCGGTGGAGGAGGCCGAGGGGGCTTGTCTCTTGTTTTTTTTTGCTCCTTTATTGTTCAGTCAATCTACTTTGTGGTTGAATTTCACATTGGCCACACAAACTGCACGAAGTGGTCATGTTGCCTTGTGCCGTGTGAGACACCCTGTCTGTCTGTTGTTCCTCATCATCTCACTCCTGGAAACCGACGCGTTTCCAAACAGCGGCGTTTTTGCTTCCCTTGTTGACCAAAGCCTCTCTTCCCCGCCATGCTGGCTCGAGCTGAGCTAAACACGCCACGGCCCGGCTGAGAGTGACGTCGGCCTTTAGGGAGGGGCATCATAAGCGCGCCGCTGGAAAGGAAAAGGGGGCGCGCTGGATTTATGACGCAAGACGAAACGACGGCATCGTTGCCAAACGGGGTGAGGCGCCGTGATCGTTTTATCTCCATTATCTCCTTTTAATAACTGTTGGGAGCCAAAATCCTAATTGAAAATAAAATTCGATTAATCTCCCACCCCCATCATCATCACTGTCGGGGGGGGGGGGGCAAGAGCGCGCGCATGCACGTGTACAAACAAACACACACACGTCCATGTACGCACATGCACCGAAGAACAGAGATACACTGTATGCATGTACATGTATATACACACATTTTCATGTGCATGCATACACATATGTACACAATCACATATAGCACACACACACACAGACACACACACAGAAGCTGGCTTTGACGCACCGAGCACACACATGCAAGCATACACCCCCCCCCCGTGAGAGACTGAATAAATTGCTCAGGCAACGGTAAAGTATACAACACGCAATTGTTTGCACCCCACACACACACACACACACACACACACACACACACACACACACACACACACACACACACCTACCCATGGGAAGAGCTGAATGAACTGTGCTGAGGGTGTGATTTACGATGGCGAAGACACCCACTGTTGACCCAGTGAAAGGGCAGCGCCGTTATGGCCGCCGCTGACGAACAGTGGATGTGAACAGGACCCTCCCTCTCCGGCAGACGGGCCCTGACAGCCCCTCACACAGATTAGGAAATTGGAGCTGAGAGGCAAGGCTGAAAATCACGAGCAGCCCAGACGCCCCCTAGACCAGACGATCTTCACGGAGAATGCGTAATAGGTGCGATGAATTATAGATTACTGATTCCAGTGTGAGTCAGGCTGGCCGGGGGGGCGGCGTCGGGCCGCCGGGGCGGGGCTACTTACGGGGCCACGTAGACGCGGGCAGCTAGAGGTCAAGTTTATGAGGGGGGGGGGGGGTGATACGCCACCCTGCCGGCTTCGGCGTTCAAAGCCGGCTGGTGCCAGACACGTTTGCGCGACTCGCTCCTGTCACACATGTTTTGACCCAAACTGGGAGGGACTGGGGGAGGGGGGGGGGCAACGGACGAGCCGCAGCGCCGCATGAAAAATTACACCTCTCCCTGCCTCCTCCATCTCAATCCCGAGCGCCTCTGAAGTGCGCATGACCAGACGAGGCTCGCACTGACTCCTCGCTGTCTTATTAGGGCTCAGAATAACCCACAATGTCGAGTCAATAGCGTGCACGAGACGGTCGATATTTACGACGTCAGCTTTCACAAAAAGCCCCATTCAGGGCAGCAGCAAAACACCGGGGCGACAGCGGCGAGGGCATAAATCCTGGTGCGGCCTGCATGAGTTACTGCCCCTGCCTTTGTGCATTACTTATGGCCCTCGTGAAAAGAAAGGAGAAAGTAGGTCTTAGAATATCTTCAAGTCTTAAACACGGAGAAGTGAACTTTATGGGGTAGATATAATAACCTCAGGGGGCTCGTAGCTCAGTCCGGCTTTTATGGACCCTCAGACTCAACACCGCCTCCCTCCACAGCCTTGAATGAGCAGTAGCTCTGAGGCGTTTTTAGAAGTTACTTTTGGATATCAGCCACCACGGGCGTCCGGGTGGCGTGGCGGTCTATTCCGCTGCCTACCGACACGGGGGTCGCCGGTACGAATCCCCGCGCTACCTCCGGCTTGGTCGGTGCGTCCCTGCAGACACAATTGGCCGTGTCTGCGGGCGGGAAGCCGGATGTGGGCACGTGTCCCGGTCGCTGCACCAGCGCCTCCTCTGGTCGGTCGGGGCTCCTGTTCGGGAGGGAATATCGTGATCCTCCCACGCGCTACGTCCCCCTGGTGAAACTCCTCACTGTCAGGTGAAAAGAAGCGGCTGGTGACTCCGCATGTATCGGGGGGAGGCATGCGGTAGTCTGCAGCCCTCCCCGGATCGGCAGAGGCGGGTGGAGCAGAGACCAGGACGGCTCGGAAAATAGGGTAATTGGCAGGGTACAATTGGAGAGAAAAAAGGGGGGGGGGCGGATAGCAGTCACCATAGGGCGCAGACACGACGAATAGCAAAAAATAATTACATTTTTAATTAGAGTCGGAGTCACCGAATTCACCAAACGCAACAAACAAATGGGAATTCTGCGAGACGGCGTGTCCCCGGGGACACGGTGCACGCGCCCACACGGAGAACGGCACATGCGGGACACGCGGGGGGGACACGTACCGTACTATAGGTAGCACGTGTAGTATACTCGCCACGGGGCGTATTTACACACCCAGCATCCTATTACAACCAACGCGCTCCTGGAAAAAAAAAACAAAAAAAAAAACAAAACAAGAGCGGAGCAGTGAAATTTGTGTGATCCGGTTTTTAAAAGCCGTAGTTTCGCTTTGATCCAGGGAGAAGAGATGGGAGGAACATTGGTGTCCCGCTTGGATGTTTACAACCGCTAGAGGCCAACAAATCCAATTTACCAACAGAACGGAAATAAGACCCCCCCCCGCCCCCGCCCCCGCCGGATATACTCACCCCACATTAAAAACTCCATTTCTCAGGTGTCAGACAACAGAACCTCCCCGGTCGCTGTCAGTGACAAATATCTATTTCTGCCTCGGCGCCTGCACTTTGATATGCGGATGGGGGGGGGGGGGGGGCGGGAAAATAAAAAGTGATCAAACAGCTGATTTGAATAAAAAGGGAGAACCCGGTCTGAGAGGGTCCTGCTTCCGCCACAGCGCGCACCCTCCGCTCTGAGTCGTCCTCCCTCGAGTTATGCAGCGGGTCAGGGGGGTCCCACCCCCCTCTGCATATCCGGGGAGGGCTGCAGACCACCACGTGCCTCCTCCCATACACGTGGAGTCGCCAGCCGCTTCTTTTCACCTGACAGTGAGGAGTTTCACCGGGGGGATGTAGCACGTGGGAGGATCACGCTATTCCCTGCCCCAAACAGGAGCCCTGACCGACCAGAGGAGGCGCTAGCGCAGCGACCGGAACACACACCCACATCCGGCTACCCACCCGTAGACACGGCCAGCTGTAGGGACGCCCGACCAAGCCGGAGGTAGCGCGGGGATTCGAACCGGCGATCCCCGTGTTGGTAGGCAACAGAACAGACCTCCACGCTACCCGGACGCCGCCGTTCTCCACGTCGTAACTACGAGTGTGTGCGCCATTTGTTCCGCGCGAGGCACTTTCCGACGGGCCCGTCTGACATAATCGCTCCGCCGACGATTTCCACCGATTGTGATTTTGACAAACCCAAGAGACGGAGCAGACGTGTGTGTGTGTGCGCGTGGAGGGGAACGCTCTGGGAGCGCGCCTCCCATTTGGCCACCAGTTCCCACCGTTCTGGTCGGCGTCCAGACTGCTCTCCCCATCTAGACATTCCTGCCGTTATCTCGTCCAGCCTGGCATGTGTGAGCTATCGACCGCTCGCTCGGAGTGAAGGGGTCTGTGGGAGGTTGTACGTCCGTGTGTGTATGTATGTTGGGGGTGTTTAAGTGTGTGTGTGTGGGGGGAAGGGGTGTATGGAGAAGCCCACCCTATGTAACCAAGGGCCAGCTGGAAGCAATATGCTATATGTACTCAGTGTGTGTGGGTGTGTGCGTGTGTATAAGTTGTATATGTGTGTGTGTGTGTGTGTATACATA
>NC_079226.1:34821297-34848797 GCF_029633865.1 Lampris incognitus
GGAGGAAAACATTTTTGAAACACAAAATTGTGTCTCGGACTTCAACACACTAAATGCGTTTTTTCCTTGTGAAATAATGTTTTTCGTACTCCAAACTCCCCACGGAAGCATAAACGTGGCAAGTAAAATTAATTCTTCGGTGTCGGAGCTCGGGTTATGTGCTCGCCTGTGTCGGGGGATCGCAAGTGGAAGTCGCTGTATTTACAGGGGTCACGGGCAAAGAAAGGTTGGGGAAACTGGTCTACTCTATAAATTATGGTCTAATGAAGTGAAAGAACGGATTGAAATAGTCACTCTAACTCATGCTGTATTTATTTTGAGCATTTCTAGCATCCTAATCGAAGTAAAATTGCAACTTGTTCGTCATTTTGCCACGGACCTCTTGGAAGTGCTTGTCTTGAACACTGATGTCTGCTTAAAAACAGCTGGACCGGGCGTCAGGGTAGCATGGCGGTCTATTCGGTTACCTATCAACACGGGGATCGTCGGTTCGAAGCCCCGTGTTACCGCCGGCTTGGTCCGGCGTCCCTACAGACGCAATTGGGTGGGAAGGCGGATGTGGGTATGTGTCCTGGTCGCTGAACTAGCGCCTCTTCTGGTCAGTCAGGAAGCCTGCTCGGGGGGGGGGGGGAGGGGGGAATAGCGTGATCTTCCCACGCGCTACGTCCCCCCTGGCGAAACTCCTCACTGTCAGGTGAAAAGAAGCGGCTGGCGACTCCACGTGTCGGAGGAGGCATGTGGTAGTCTGCAGCCCTCCCCGGATCGGCAGAGGGGGGTGGAGCAGCGACCGGGACGGCTCGGAAGAGTGGGGTGGTTGGCCGGATACATCCATTCATCCTTTATCCAAACTGCTTATCCTGCTCTCAGGGTCGCGAGGATGCTGGAGCCTATCCCAGCAGTCATTGGGCGGCAGGCGGGGAGACACCCTGGACAGGCCGCCAGTCCAGCCGGATACAATTGGGGAGAAAAAAGGGGGAAAAAATCCCCCCCCCCCCAAAAGAAAACAGCTGGATCAAGGCAACACACACAGTAAACAGAGTTTGAGTGACAGGCTGCACTAAGCTGCTGGGTGAGGCCAGCTGGCTGCTCACATTATCTTCTAATGTAAAGTATACCGCCTTAAGGACCGCACAGCCGCCGCTAACACATCACCCAGCACACGCTTGTCTTCAGAGGACGCCAGCATGTGGCTCAGTGTGTGTGTGTGTGTGTGTGTGTGTGTGTGTGTGTGAAAGAGAGAGAGAGAGAGAGAGAGAGAGAGAGAGAGGTAGACAAGGGTGAGAATGTAACAGAGATGAGGAACCACACAAGTGTGTTGTTTTTAAGGAGGGGTGAGCGGAGCGGGGTGTTACTAAAGAGACTGTGAGTGAGTTAGAGGGAGGCAAAGCAGAATAAAGGCGGGGAGTGACAACATGTGTGTGTGTGTGTGTGTGTGTGTGTGTGTGTGTGTGTGTGTGTGTGTGTGTGTGTGTGTCGTCCACAGAGGTGTGAGCTTGACAGTGGCCCTGGGAGTAAATAGTGGAGCCCGAGCGTAAATCTGAGGACGGAATGATTTTAACGACCCAAACAACCCATGCTGACATTTATGGTCCTGGCTGGTGAGGGTGGGGATCACTAAGCACACACACACACACACACACACACACACACACACACACACACACACACACACACACACACACACACTGACATAAATTTACAGGTGGTGTGGGTGTCTAAACCTCCTTACAAGGAAGGCACAGTTCTGTCTTAAATGCTACACTGTGCACTGCTGACCACCCACCCACACACCCACACACACACACACACACACACACACACCCACACACACACACAAAATCTCTCCCTTCTTGATTTCTGTCAACCGTCCGCCCGCCCACTAAAACATGCAAAGTATCCACTGTCCTTTAATTTCAGACCGTCTCTCCTCTTTTCATCTCGTTTTACTGCCTCCCCTTCATAAGCCTTCCCCGCTCACGCACACACAACACTCACTCCACAGCAGACCCACACAGGTCTGCCCTGTAACCCACACACACACACACACACACACACACACACACACACACACACACACACACACACACACACACACACACACACACACACACACACACACGTGTGCACACACCAACGAAGCTGAACGTGTTGAATTTATAGGTCCGGTGGTTCATAGAGAACGTCAGAGCAGAGGAGCTGCACATTTCATGTGAACACTCAACAGGGGGCATGTGGGGGGGGCAAGTGTGTGTGTGGTGATGGGGGGGGTTCTGATGAAAAAAGAGAGGTCGGAGAGAATTAACACTCATACACACTCACACACACACTAGGAATTAACACACACACACACACACACACACACCCCTCTGGTCCTTGTCGTGGCGTCTCCTCATGTCTGTTGCCCTGGTCTCTGAAACAACACCACCAGCCTTAAGAGAAGTAAACAGCTCCACCATCCACAGTATCACAATAGCCAGCTTAATGGAAACAAGGCACGCCACTGCTCATTGTAGCCATACAAGCCCCCCCACACACACACACACACACAAAAACTAGAAATACATACATCCAAACACACACACAAACACAAAGGGCGCAGACGTATGTCCTTGCCGGTCTCCCCAGCCAGTTTCACACACAGACTGATCACACGGCCGTACGGCGCTGTGGCAGCTGAGGGAAACAGGGCCATCTGCCAGAGGACGACCCTCATTTTGTCCCCACTGCTTCTCCATCTGTGGACACAGAGAGCACCGCCGGAGACCAACGGGGGCACAGGGAGAGGAGGATGGATGCCAGAGCCTCCACTTACGCCACTGACAAGACGTCCGCTGCTTCAGAGTCTTGTCAAACCCGCAAAGCAAAAGGCTTGAAGCGCTCCGTAACAGATACTCCTGACTCTCGATGATGGCGACGAGGACAGAAAGGCTGGGTAGCACACGTCTGTAAGGGGGTCCACTGTGCCCTCTTATGTCCTCCTCCTTTCAAGATTCAAGATCTGACGTTTCAAAATGTTCACATGGACACAACACTGCTGCATTTGAAACAATGGAGCATCATCCCCCCCGCCCCGGCCGCCATACACCACCACGCACACAAAGAAGTATGACGCACACCATGACCGCTGATGCTGAGACGGTGAATAAGCACAGAGAGGTGGGAGAGAAGGTCAGGCCAGCGGGGACACGTGCAGCTCTGGAAGCCAGGACATAATCCCTGGGCACGAGGGGGGGTGTGATTAATTAATTGTGCTGCTAACTGAAGTAGCCAACCTACCGTTGCACTACATCAACCTCCGTACCCGCACATGAGCCTGTTTTTTCACATAACACACGATGAGCCTAGCCATAGAAAGCATCATACAGCCCCGCCCCCTTTTCTCCCCAATTGTATCCGGCCAATTACCCCACTCTTCTGAGCCGTCCCGGTCACTGCTCCGCCCCCTCTGCCAATCCGGGGAGGGCTGCAAACTACCGCATGCCTCCTCCGGTACATGTGGAGTCGCCAGCCGCTTCTTTTCACCTGACAGTGAGGAGTTTCGCCAGGGGGGACATAGTGCGTGGGAGGATCACGCTATTCCTCCCCCAGTTCCCCCTACCCAGGCACCCCGACCGACCAGAGGAGGCACTCGTGCAGCGACCAGGACACATACCCACATCCGGCTTCCCACCCGCAATTGCAGGGACGCCCGACCAAGCCGGAGGTAACACGGGGATTCGAACTGGCGATCCCCATGTTGGTAGGCAACGGAATAGACCGCCACGCCACCCGGATGCCCCTAAAGCATCATACTACATTAGGTGTAGTTTGAAGCCGACACCTCACCTTGCCCTGGTAGAGTCCTGTAGACTCGACACGACTCTCCGTCTGATGTAGACACGTCTCCAGATGAGTAAACCTCTCTGAACTCTTCTTCCCAAATTACCACCTGACCGTCAACCACCTGACATCACAGCTTATCAGTCATCAGTGTGGCAAACGTTTGTGATTTAAGCCCATCCACCCTAAAGTTCTTGGTTGTTCATGATATTTTCGAGGAGTCATGTCTGATCTGACCTTTGTGAGCAAAATCACCAAGCCAAACTTCCTGTACATGAAAACCCACCGACCCCAACAGCCGTAACTCTGACTAACAGCAGTGCCTACGCCATAATGTTCTGTTATGCCTGCTCGCCGTGCAGCAAATGGTGCATAAATAATCACAACAAATCTATCACAGCGCACCAGTGGAACCCCGCCGTACAACACCGCCATTATATCATCGGGTGCGATATGAAAGATGGCAGATGGGTAGATAAAGGAGATGGAAGAGATTTTTTGATGTTATTTTTTATTTATTTTTACCGTTAATGAAACAAACACTTGTACAAAAATAGCGAGTGGGAGCTGTCATATCAGTGTGACGAGTGATTGGAAGGACAGAGAGTTCCTCAACAGGTGCACAAACGCACAGCAATGCATGAACTTGCCAACACGCACACACACACAGATAGGCTCACACACATGCACACACACAGATAGGATCGCGCACATGCACACACACACACACAGATAGGCTCATGCACATGCGCACACACAGATAGGATCGTGCACATGCACACACACAGATAGGATCGTGCACATGCACACACACAGGATCGTGCACATGCACACACACAGATAGGATCGTGCACATGCACACACACAGATAGAATCATGCACATGCACACACACATAGGATCGTGCACATGCACACACACAGATAGGATCGTGCTGATGCACACACACATAGGATCGTGCACATGCACACACACAGATAGGATCATGCACATGCACACACACAGATAGGATCATGCACACACGTGCACACTCACAGACACACACTGTGTGCATGATGTCTCCCCGTGCACAGCACAGCTGGGTCCCCTCCAGAAAGCAGCCGGGCTCCTTGTCTTTGCTAATGCACCGTAGCGTGCTAAGTGTGTCAAAAGCTCATTTACCAAGAAAACAAAACAAAACATTCATAGCAAAATATCGGGGTTGGGGCTACGGGGGGGGGGGGTGTGCTCTCTTGGCTAGAGTCTCAGAAAAGATTACTGCGCTATGTTCGTTTCTTTTTGCGCAATATGGAGAGATTAAAGCAAACACAGTCAAGGTTTACTTTGGAATGATCTCGAACCATTTTTCTGCCTCGAGACCAAAGGCAGCGAAACTGGCTAAGCTCAGCGAACCAGGCCGACTCCAATTAAATCCGCCCCCCTCCCAAAGAAAAGCCCCACCCCAAAAAAATCTCAGAAAACACCAAGTTTGCATAAACAATGAATGGGCCTTTTGAAATGTCCCTATTTGAAGTATCGAACACACGGACAATTGATTGCAGCTCTAAGCAGATGTATGTGATGTTAGCACTGGGAAAAAAAGTGTGGTAAGGCGGCGAGATACAACCACGGAGGCAAACGCAAACAAAATCAAGAGGGGCGTTGCGTGAGCGTTGAGATGTGGACTCTCTCTTGTTCAAACAGCTGGCCACAGAAGAAAACGGGCTCAGTCTGACCAAGTTAGCATAAACTGTCCAAATCTATATACTGTCCAAATATAGATACTGTCCAAATATATAAACTGTCCAAATATAGATACTGTCCAAATATATATATTGTCCAAATATATAAAGTGTCCAAATATATATACTGCACAAATATATAAACTGTCCAAATATACATACTGTCCAAAGTTAGCATAAACTGTCCAAATATAGTATATACTGTCCAAAGTTAGCCTAAACTGTCCAAATATATATACTGTCCAAATATACATACTGTCCAAAGTTAGCATAAACTGTCCAAATATATATACTGTCCAAAGCGAGGCGAATCCCTCTGTAGTCTGCACTGTGATGAGCTGCAGAAAGACACCTGATCAGCTTCATTCAGATCAGCTAATGGCTCCAGAAACAAATGCTCAGTTTGCGTCAGATGGGTTCGACCAGACAATATGTTTGGTTAAAGACATGGTACAACTGATGATTGCCATGAAGCACAGCGGCCTCCACTAGCTTGGTTGCTATCCTGACTCTTGTGCGTGCCTGGGGGACTGTAAACAGTATTACATGGTGTATCGTGTATTTATGCACCATGTAATATACCACATTATGACATGTATAGATATGGTGTGTACAATGACTTGCATGTTGTGGGCGTTGTCGCACGGCGTCCTACCTGTGGGCTGAGCTGTGGGCAGCCTGGCGGGGCTGACGGAGAGAGGGAGGATGAGGCAGAGCCAGAGAGAGCACCACAGAGCCGTCATTCCTCCGGAAGACACAGCGAGGCGGAGCGCAGCGAGGCCCGACTCCAGCTCAGACAACATCCTCCGCTCCGCGCATGGCTGTCCTACAAACCGGCAGTCTCTGACGCCACGAGGAAATTTATCCGACAAGTCCCCTGGGGAAAAAAAAAACAGCAGAAACAGGGACGGGATCAGTCGAGGGTGCATGGTGAGGCACAGAAAGCGGTAATAATCAACATAAAAAAGCACAAATTAGACAAAAAAAAAAAAAAAGGATGGAGAGAGACAACATTTGGAAAAGTCAATCAGCAGCAAAGCCAGCCTGTCACGCTGTCGTCTGACTGGCGTGTGTTGAACACGACGTCTCACTCGGGGCGCTCTCACAGATGTGGCGCACAAGTTAACCGTAAAACAAGACCACAGAGTTTGTTTGGCGCGGAACAAAGATGCACCCTCTGGCCTGCACACACGACAGTAAACTGTGATGCAGGATCCCGCGGGGATTTGGCGGGATCACGGTGGAGATCCCTCGTCGTAATTTTTCCGCAGAACACCCTGACCGTTAATACAGGTGGGTAGGGAGAGGAGGAACCAGTCTCTCTCTGCTGGCAGTTAAACTCCAACAAGTCTCGCACGGTAAGGCCTGCTGCCCACGTACAGGACTCACTCGTCAGACTGATTTCGGCCTGCGTGACTCAGTTAGACAGTTAAGCAGTGCTTAGCTTCACTAGAAACACAATGGGACTATGACCCCATGAGGGAAGGTGGAATATATATATATATATATATATATATATATATATATATATATATATATTAGGCAGTTAAGCAGTACTATGACCCCAGGAGGGGAGGGGAATATATATATACATATATATATAAGGCAGTTAAGCAGTACTTAGGTTCGCTAGAAACACAATGGGACTATGACCCTAGGAGGGAGTATATATATATTAGGCAGTTAAGCAGTACTATGACCCCAGGAGGGGAGGGGAATATATATATATATACATATATAAGGCAGTTAAGCAGTACTTAGGTTCGCTAGAAACACAATGGGACTATGACCCTAGGAGGGGAGTATATATATATTAGGCAGTTAAGCAGTACTATGACCCCAGGAGGGGAGGGGAATATATATATATATATACATATATAAGGCAGTTAAGCAGTACTTAGGTTCGCTAGAAACACAATGGGACTATGACCCCATGAGGGAAGGTGGAATATATGTATATATATATATACACACACACACACACACACACACACACACACACACACACACACACACACACACACACACACACACAGGGCCACACCTGGAGCCACACAGCCTGTGACTGCTGTCACAATAATCTCACAATAGTCTCTGAGACACTGTTTTTGTTGCATGGTTTAGCAACAGATTGACATGAATTTACTTATCTTCCTACTGGCGGAGGAATTTTGAAGTCTACAGTATCAGTTGCCCAATGCACCGGAGGCTGGAGGCGGGTGGGGTGGGGAGGGGGGTGGGGGGGGGGGTAGAGATGGCTACGGCGTGCGGTGGTGAAGTGCTGTGCTCTCTGTTTGCTTAAGCAACATAACATGGAATGCAGAGAGGCTGCAGAGCTGTGAGAACGCCGCTCCGCAACCGAGGGGGAAGAGTGCGTCGCCGCCAACTCACGTAAACAACAAGCACTCGTGCACGCACGCACACGCACACACACACAGACACACAAAATCAAAGAGGCAAACCCTTAACACGCCTTAACAGACACACAATCAGAGAGGCAAACCCTTAACACACCTTAACACACAATCAAAGAGGCAAACCCTTAACACACATACACACACACACACACACACAGACACACAAAATCAAAGAGGCAAACCCTTAACACACACACACACACACACACACAAAATTAAAGAGGCAAACCCTTAACACACCTTAACACACCTTAACACACCTTAACACACACACACAATCAAAGAGGCCAACCCTTAAAACACACACACAAACACACACACACGCTCAAGGAGGCAAACCCTTAAAAACACATGTTAACACACTGCACTGCCTAAACTAACAATGTTACACAGCTTAAAGTTAGGGTTGTGTTTCAGCCGACATCCACACAGACGCACAAGCAGAACTATTCAGATACACGGTCACACAAAAATGGCATATAGGGGGCACAAGCACACACATGGTACACTGCACACTACAGACGTACAAAGCCCACGCGCACACACTTGCTTACACACGCGCGCGCGCGCGTTTGAGACGAGGCTTTGGTTGTGCACAGAGAGGCGTATTGTACAGACGCACTGCAGAGAGAGGTTGTGTTGTCTTAAGTCTTAGCGGAGCTGTTTTTCTTTCCCTCGGAGAACCTGTGACCCACTCCTTGCTCAGCACATAACTGGAGCCCTGGCACAGGCCGGCCGGGCCCTGCGAGGCTCTGTTTGCACATTATCACTCTTCCACACACAAAACACCGGGCGGGGAAACTTCGGAACATACACAATCTCCTGCAACGACCGAAAACACCCACACTCGCTGCACAAATACCACATATATACACACACGCTCAAGAATCTAAACACCGCCACGGCACCTTCCCTGCTCCATCGTAGACTTCTACCTTCATCCTATACACTCGGGAGATCCCCCTCTTCCCTTCCCCCCCCTGCCTCCGCCCCACCGTCTCCCCCTCCTTCCCATGTGGGACACCTACGCTCCGCTGTGGTTTGTTTATAACGCTCGATAAGGCCTGCACTCTGCAGGCTACCGGCGGCTGGCTGCACCGGCGGCCCCCTGTTCGGAGCGAGGGGTCCTTGTTTTCCCTGGCTGACGGGACGCCCGTCGCCAGGCGAGGAGCCGATATTGTATCTCAGGCCAAAAATAACAAAATGTTCCCAACGACTGCGACGCCGACTGTGTTTTTGGTGTCGTCGTGCGGAGCGCGGGGAGGTGGTGGCAGGGGCGTCTGGCTGGGAGAGCCGGCGCTGGATCGGCTGGGAGAGCCTGATCTGCCGCGTCCGGCGGGCCCAGGGACCACGGCCCTGCCCGGAGCTGATCCCGCAGAGGAAACACCGAGGGCGGCCTGACGGGACGCGGGGCTGCTAGCCCATGCAGACCGGCTGCTCCGGCAGTCATCCTGGCCTTCGCTCTCTTGGACAGTGATTTTTTTTACATTTTTTTTGTGTGTGTGGCTATGTTGGATATATGTTTTGTAGTTTTTGTGTAGTTGGGATGTGTGCTTTGTCTTTGTGTTGCACTGCTGTGGGGTAAACGACATTTCATTTCATTTCATGTGCGCAGGTGCATGGCGTGAAACGACGGGACACACATTCCTGATCCTGGATCAGTAAAAAATGGACCAAATTCAGACGACTAAACTAAGCCGCGAGCAGCGGTGCGTGAGTGTGCGCGCGCGTGTGTGTGCGCGTGTGTGTGGCCGCATGCCGGTGTGAGGGAATGGCCTCTCAGGTTCACACCACTGATACGGCACGCTGGAGGTATGTGGCAATAAAGCGAGGAGGAGGTGGAGGTGGTGGTGGTGGTGGTGGGGGGGGGTCTGTTGAAACCTCTGACTTGCCGTGACGGACCTGACTGGTGAACCGGGGGCGGGCGGGGGGGGGGTGGGGTGTTTTGGAGGAGCTCGGACAGTTGAACTGAGCAAACAAAAAACAACCCACGAAGCCGCTCAGACGTGCAAAACAAGCGACGGGGTAAAACTTCAACACGACGTGACACTTTTTAAAGCGTGGACCTCGGCGTCCATCAACCCCGGCAGTTGGGCGTTTAGCGGCGTTAACCCGATGCGCCAGGTCCACAGATTCAGGCTGGACCACCCCTTGGGGGGGGGGGGTCTTTACGGACACGGTCCCCCGTTATAAAACGGAAGGACGCTCTTTTTGGGGTGTTTTTTTTATAGGAGAAAGTTAATCGGTTCAGGTGCCGCCGCGCTTCGGTTTAAAGCAACGACTCAGATAGTCCAAAGAGCGGACGAGGGCGCGCGCGGATCCCCGGGGCCCAGCGCTCACAAGCCCTCGCGGTCCCTCCATGCTGACACTTCCTGAGCACGCGCAAGAACTCGACTCCTCACACCGCCCGTAATAACGCACGAGCGGTACTCACGCGGCGCGGCGCTCGCGCCGTGATACGGCTCGGAGGCAGAGCGCGCTAACGAGGGTTCGAACTTTTGTCATCGCCCTCCCCCTCGAGGGGCGCGCTCGCTGCCGTGACGGCCACATGCTCGTCACATCCCGCAGCGGACACAGACCCGAGCCGCTGACAACATCCCCCCCCCCCCCGTCATCTTTAATAAGCAGGCCGGTACGTCAGCAGCGTCGCTGCACTGGTTTTGTCTTTTGGGGGGGGGGGGGGGGCTTAGAGATATAGGGAGAGCACAATGCAAACAGCAGATCGGCGAGGCCCAAGGCTGGTGTCAGGGGGTTCTGACACAGACACACACATACACACACAGACGGGCAGACAGACAGGTAGGCACAGACAGACAGACAGACGGGCAGACAGACAGGCAGGCAGGCAGAGGGCAATCTTCCATAGGAGCTATACGACTCCTGTCTCAGTACATGCAGTTCACTCACTACCGTGACACCCCATTACACCCCTGCACTCTGCACTACAGCCCATCTCTCTCTCTCTCACCTCCTCTCTCACCTCCCCCTCTCTCACCTCCCCTCTCTCTGAGCTCTTTTCATCTCTCTCTCTCGTGTGTCACTGGCTGCATCTCTCTCGCCGCTCTTGCTCATGCACATCTGCCCATCTCTCGCTCTCTTTAATGCGGACCCTTCCTTCACACACACACACACACACTCTCTCTCTCCCCCTCTTTGTGTCGCTCTCCCCCTCAGTCTCACTCTCTTCTCCGGCTGTCTCTCTCGCGCCTTCTTATCACCCTGACACGATTTCTTTAGCATATGCAGACACGCGCGCGCGCACGCGCGCACGCACACCCCCCCCCTCAGGTGAAACGTGATATCGATCAGCGGGGGGAGAGAGAGAGAGAAACACTTCAGTTTAAGTTGTCAGGGCGCACGCCGACTTGAGTCCAAAGCGCCTCCCCCCGTGTAGTCCCACGGCACGGTTTCGTCACCGGGCGTGTTTGCTTCATTTCCCTCCTCAGAACAGGTAAAAAAAAAAAGCCCCAAAATCCCTCATCAAATTAATCTGATATATATATATATAATTTCATTTTTCTGTGTTGAGCAATAACAGTAAGTCTGTTAGGCTGGAACCAAATCCTGTCTAAAAAGGGGAAATCAGGCGTGGAATAAGTCGACAGTCTCGAGCCAATTCGTGGCATGAAAAGAGGCAATCAGAGTCTAATTTGGTACCGAAACGTGTCTGGGGCTCGCGGCTGATTGAGAATGCAGCAACCGGCGTGCATATTACTCGGGTCAATAGACGCAATTAATTTGAAGCATTGGCCCAACTATTATCTTCCCACGCTTGTTTCTGACTCCGAAATTGAATAGGCTAATGTAATATACTTCACAATCTCATTTCACCACCACCACCACCCCCGCGCCCTTTTAGGGCGCTATAATCCTGTAAATTTCTCGGGACGACGGTGATTTAACGTGGCATCATGAGTCAGATGGAGAACAAGGGGGGGCCAGGCGCATCACCTGGAGCCGCAGAGGGGACCCGGTTGCGAGGACACCGCCACACACTTCACCGAGCAGCCACTGCGAGAGAACGCTGCGCGGACGAGCTTCAGGAAGAACACGGGACAGGCAGGACGGACGCACGCGCGCTCTCTGAAACAGCTTTATGACTTATTAATATTTCGGCTTCCCACCAGAGAGCACGTCACTGTTGCGGCCAAGGGAAAAGCCTCCACGCACCGTGTAGGCGGTAGAGCTGGTTTATTCTCCCTTTTTTTAACAACAAAATACCATTTAAAAATCCAAATTCTCATATTTGCCATATGGATGATTATATTATGACTCGTATTTGACGCCACAGGCACGTGTCTGGTGGCATTTTAAAACAATTATTATCTACAAGTTCAGAAAACCGTGAGTTATTTCAAAAGTACCCCCCCCCCCCACACACACCACACATACAAACGAGGTAATTGAAAAACCCCCTGTTCGGACTGAACACCGGTGTGCCAAAAAAACACGCACAGGTTGCATCCTTGCGGAGTCCGGACGCACCGATTGCGCACGCACCGGTGACAGGCGACCCGCTCGCTCCCTCCGCGACACCTGTCCGGCGCTATGGATGGAGAGCCCACACCGAACCGAACCGAGCCGAGCCGGGCAGCTCACCCCCTCACACACCGTGTTGGTGCCGTTGAGCTGCAGAGAGCTGTGCGTAATGGCGACAGCGAAAGCGTCTCACCGGCAGCCAAACCTGTCCGACTCCATCTACAAGGAAGTGGAGGGTTCTCTCGCGTCCTGCACGGCGTGTTTGTGAAAACCCCGCGTCTAATATGCTGAGCCATACTACATATAAGTTGTCTAGCTTTTCAGTAACACCACTATAAGGTCGCGATATCAATAATAATCACCAATAGCAGCATTTTTCTCTTACCAAAATGTAGCCCGCGTTGACAGCGGATACGAGCCTTTTTTCAGATGTCACCGAACGAGCAGGAAGAAAGCAGCGTTTATTTTTCAGTCAGAGCCTCGGCGGACAAAAACACCATCGAATCCGTCCTTCGAAGTGCAGTCTGACGACCCGACGCAAATCAGAAATCCCTTCCGAGCTGAGCTGCCAGCGGAGTCTCCCCGGGAAGGAGCCGCGCCGCTCCGCTCCGCTCCGCAGACACAACTTTCTTCACCACTTCTCCCCTCTTTCCCAACGCGCGCTGCTCCGATGCCGTCCGCCGCACAAGTGTCCGTCCGCAGCGATGGAAACACCACCACCCCCCTCAACCCCCGACCCCAAAGGGGCAACAAAAAAAAAAAAAGAAAAGAAAAAAAAAGACGCTTCAAAATCTCCCAGATGACTTCATTCTACCCGGCAGGAGTTCGTTGGGTTTGTCGGAGAAGATGGGGCACAAATCAGGGAAACGCGGCTCCCCTCCCGGCTATCCAGTCGCCGCGTCTTGTCGCGTGCCTCGGCTCGCAGCCTGTGAAGCAGGAGAGTGGCTAGTCTGCTGGTATAGTCCCACCACGCGCCCCGCTGGCCTGTGCGCGCAGAGCTCTCTCGCTCTCTCTCCTCTCTCTCTCGCTCTCTCTCGCTCTGTGTCTCGCTGTCTGTGTGTGTGTGTGATGAGAGAGAGAGAGAGAGAGAGAGAGAGAGAGAGAGAGAGAGAGAGAGAGAGAGAGAGAGAGAGAGAGAGACTCCCACTGGCAGTGCGGGAGCTGCGGGCCGTCGGGGGGGAAAAAAAAAGGCAAAAGAAGATCAGATTTCGGCGCGCCGCCTGCCTGTCCCGCTGGAGGCAGCAAGCGGGAGATTGTTCAAGCGCCTCCCACCGCCGCGCATCCAGGCAGTCAATCAAGCGAGGCGGCGTTGCTGCTCACGCGGCATCGCGGTAGTACGGGGGAGCGTCGTGGCGCGATGCGCGCGCGCGCGCGGCACATGCAGTACCTGTCGGCGTGTCGAATCACGTGGCGTTAACATTTCGCCGGCATGTATGCCGGCACGTGAGATGTCAGCGTCGGTAGGCTGTACGAAGCAAAGCGTTGTAGTGAACTGTCAGTCACCCATCATACGAAAGGGCTTTGCCCCCCCCCTGCTATCTAGCCACTTAACAAGCGCGCACACGCACGCACACACACGCACAGACAAGTAACCAACACAGCCTTACGTCTCGGTCACGTAAGCAGGTGCGCGGTGTGACGTGTGATTTGCTGCGTTACGGCTCTGTTTGCTCCTACTGCAGTGCAGTGAGGGCTGACTTGTTGGGTTATGCGTCTGTTCATTCGTACTGCATGTACTTACACCAACTGTGAAAAACACATTTCTGTCTGAGGATCCATCTAGCCGTCCCAGAGAGCATCCGCATGTGGGGCCACTTCAGGCGATGATGCGGCACTGATGGCCTTCTTCTGGCCCTGACAAAATGGATGTATGCTGCTATTATACACGTGGGCCTGACGTGGCCCACATGTATAATAGCAAATATTGGCCCAAATATGCCAAATCAAATGTGGGCCTGCCTTGGCAAAGATGCGGTGCTCTCGGCAACATGTAATCTGGATGTGCCCCTGAAGTGGCCCCGCGTGGTAAATGGTGAATATGGCCCAAATATCACAACACAAATATGGGGCCACCTTTGGCAAAATATGTGGCACATGCAACATTGCTATGGCTTGGTTCTGGCACCAGAGCTGGCAAACACGAGCGGACCGCCCAAGTGCCATCGTTCCACGCGGTATGTGGGGCCGGATGAAAGGAAAATGAAAGTTGGGTGCGGGACGGGTCCGGGCCACAGCAATTTTGCTATCCGGGAACTATCTATCTATGTTAGGTTTCGAAAAAAAATTAACGATGACAGCAAATGGCACCATCACATGATGATGATTCAGAAGTACCAAATCAAGTTGCTGCAGATAAAATGTAGGATTTTACTGAATAGACAGTGCACTTGTGTAATGGGGGAAAGGGGGGGGGTGTGTTTACAGTGTAATGTTAATGACCACAAAATCAGAAAGGCCTCTGAGAACGGTCCCTCTGCTAAGTCCCCCTCCACAGTCATTCTCCCGTGTTGTTTAAGTGTAAACCGACAGGATGTGACTCGGTGGAAGTGTGAGCATGACGAATGATGTGGCTTACCCGTGGTTGCACGTCTCGGTCCAATATATATCAAGTGTCACAGAGGCACCTCTATCCTCAAGCTATTCCACTGACACAGTGAACTTGAAGCTGTTATTTTCCAAAAAATATATCCATCTAAAAAAGTCACAACCGTAGTTGACTCATCAAATATCTCTTAGATAAGGACGACCCCGTCTAACACGGCTAACCTCATATGCTTTTTAAAATGCTCCCTCATTGTTGAAGTTCATCCCATTGTAAGGTGACTCTCACCAGCTCTCTACGCACAGAGGCATCATCCGGGGGGCGACCGCCTGTCCATGTGATGCCTGACCAGTCAAAAGTGAAGTGTGCCACAGCGTGTTTGGAAAACAGTAAATTACTGCTAACCACCCATTTAATCTGCCATATACTGCAGCCTGTAGGCTAATTGGTGCTGTCAAGACAGAGGTGATCGCACCCAGCGCCGCTTTAAAACAACACACCAATTAGTGTCATCTCTTAAACTGTGTTTTGAGAGGGCAACTTTATGACACCATAAAGCGGAACAGCCCTCTCCCTAAGTGATTCAGAGGCCATGTGGAGCAGCTGGAGGGTGCTGTTGCAATCCGTCTGTGTTTGCCAAAGTGGGGTGGGTTCTTAGCCATGATGTGTGACCATTCATGTCAAAACATCATAAATAACAAGCAGAGGAGGGAAGCAACCAAAGGACCCTGATGAACAGGTAAGGAAGGTAGGTAATGTTACATAGATAGATAGATAGATAGATAGATAGATAGATAGATAGATAGATAGATAGATAGATAGATAAATCGACAGATCGACAGATAGATAGATAAATCGATAGATAGATACATCCACCCAGCCATCCTTCCATACATCCATACACAGGCAAGGCAAGGTAAGTTTACTTATGTAACATATTTAATAAACAAGGACAGTTCAAAGTGCTTTACATAAAGGCCTAAAAGACATTAAGAGATACAGAACAAAATAAAGTGATTAAATAAGAATATTAAAAGAATATATATTCATATATACATCCATCCATCCATCCATACATTCATATACATACATATATTTGCGGCGGGCCCACCCAGTACCGTCCATGCATTGTCTTTGTCCACGTCTGCATCTAAGTCTCAGTCTCTGTTTGATGGCTGGGAGAGCTGGCGCTGAATGGGCTGGGGGAGCTTGGTCTGCTGCGTCCTGTGGGCCCAGGGACCACGGCCCTGCCTGGAGGTGTGCCCAAAGAGGACACACCAAGGGTGGTCTGACAGGACACGGAGACGGGGCAGGCTAAGCTAACTGCTAGCCCATTAGCCGATGCAGACTGGCAGTTCCAACAGTCATGACGTTCACTCTCTTGGACAGTGAATTTTTTTTTTTTGGATAGGTTGGATATATACAGTTAGGTCCATAAGTATTTGGACAGTGACACAATATTTGTCATTTTGCCCCTGTACACCACCACAGTGGATTTGACATGAAGTATTTGAGATGTGATTGAAGAGTAGACTTTCAGCTTTAATTTAAGGGGCTGGATAAAAATATGGCATTAACTGTTCAGGAATCACAGCCATGGATATACAGGGTCACCCCATTTTCAGAGGCTCAAAAGTAATAGGACAAACAAACATAACTATGATAATAACAATCATATTTAATGTTTGGAGGAAAATCCTTTGCAGCCAATGACTGTCTGAAGTCTGGAACCCATCGACATCTTCAAATTCTGAGTTTCCTCCTTTGAAATGCTCTGCCAAGACTTAACGGCAGCTGCCTTCAGTTGCTGGTTGTTTGTGGGTCTTTTGGCCATTAGTTTGATCTTCGGCAAGTGAAAAGCATGCTCAATTGGGTTGAGGTCAGGTGACTGACTCGATCACTGATGAATATTCCACTTTTCTGCCTTGAGAGACTCTCGGGTTGCTTTCTCAGCTTGTTTTGTGTCATTATCCATCTGCAGTGTGAAGCGCCAACCTCTCAGTTTTGTGACATTTGGCTAGATCTGAGCAAATGGTATATCCTTATAAACATCACAATCCATCCTGCTGCTTCTGTCAGTAGTCACATCATCAATAAACACCAATGACCAAGTTCCACTGGCAACCATACATGCCCATTTCATAACACTACCTCCACCATGTTTGATAGATGATATGGTGTGCTGAGAATCATGAGCTGTTCCTTTTGTTCTCCACACTTTTCCTCTTCCCATCCTTCTGGTACAAGTTAATCACTGCTTCATCTGTCCAGAGAACCTTGTTCCAGAACTGGGTAGGTTTTAACATGTTTTTAAACACAGTCTAATCTGGCCTTCCTGTTCTTAAGTGACACCAGTGGTTTTCACCTTGTCGTAAACCCTCTGTATTTATTTCCATGCAGGCGTCTCTTGATTGTAGACTTGGACAAGGATACCCCTACCTCTCAAGAGTGTTTTTGACCCCTCACTAGATGTTGGTGAATGTGTTTGTCTTCACTAGGGAAATAATTCGGCGATCATCCACTGCAGATGTGTCCCGTGGTCTTCCAAGCCTCTTGGTGTTGCTGAGCTTGCCAGTGCATGCTTTCCTTTTAAGAAAGGTACCCAAAATGTTGATTTGGCCACTCCTGAAGTGTTTACCATCCATCTGATAGATTTCCTTTGCTTTTTCAGCCTAATTGTGGCCTCCATCACTTGTATTGACACCTCTGTGGACTTCATGTTGAGAATTCTGATGAACAGCTACCAAACGCAAATGTAAATACTGGGAATGAACTCCAGACCTTTTATCTGCTTAATTTGTCATGGCATAATGATGGAAAAGGTCTTACTTGCCCATGAAACCACTTGTTAGTC
The DNA here is from genome assembly GCF_029633865.1 of Lampris incognitus. NCBI lineage: Eukaryota > Metazoa > Chordata > Actinopteri > Lampriformes > Lampridae > Lampris > Lampris incognitus. Next base: position 34,839,129 of record NC_079226.1, read on the forward strand.
AAGTGTCCAATTACTTTTGATCCTCTGAAAATGGGGTGACCATGTATAAAACTGGCTGTAATTCCTGATCGGTTAATGCAATATTTTTGTCCAACCCCTTAAATTAAAGCTGGAAGTCCACACTTCAATCACGACATTAGTTACTTCATTTCAAATCCACTGTGGTGGTGTACAGGGGCAAAATGACAAATATTGTGTCACTGTCCAAATACTTATGGACCTAACTGTATGTGTTTTTGTAGTTTTTTTCTGTAGTTTGGATATATGCGTTCTTATAGTTTGGATATGTGTTTTTGTCTTTGTGCTGCACTGCTGTGGGCTGGGGGAAGTGATATTTCATTTCATTTCATGTGTGCAGGTGCATGGAATGAAATGACAAATACATACATACACACACACACAAACACACATACTACATACATACATACATACATACATACATACATACACACACATATATATACACATATATACATACATACACACATACTATATACACACACATACACATATATACATACATACAGAGAAAGAGAAAAAGGAGGACCTCTGAGTTTTCATATAAGAAGCTAAAAAGTCAAATTGTCCTTCACACATACACATCATGTACACAGTATGAGTATACAGTATGTGTACAGTACTGGGATGCACTCTTAAGAGTCCAAATACATATAGCCACGTATGTATTATAACACCCGTGCTGCATTTGGGCTGCATCCAGGAGCAACAAGTGCACAAAAGAAGACTTAACCCATATTAAAACCATCAGTTAGGGTTTAGGCATGTTTAGACACAACACCGAACCTCTCGGCGAAGCGGGGCGGAAGAAAAACAGTCCGTCATGCTTGAAACAGGGTGAGAAGAAGAGGCCAGACAAATGATGAAGCCAGGGCTCGCTGACCCCTGTCGGACTACAGTGCTGTGTGAGAAAGGGCCGGCCTGGTGGGAACAAAAGCCGGCCAGTTGGGAGAAGGGGTCATACAGATGGTGAGAATGCTCAGTCAGACAGCCAGAGTACTGATGGGCAAACTGACCAGATGACCTCTCCGTAGCACCGAACCCCCCCCCCCCCCCCAGCCTCCTAGCCTCCCAACTCCCCTTCGGCGCTCTGCAACTGCTGAGGTTGGTAGGCAACACAAAACTCCTTGCCACAACCCCCACCTAACCCCGACCTCTATGCACACACACACAAATAGTGATGAACCCACAAACATGAACACAGACAAACACAAATGCACTGGAAAACACACACACACACACACACACACACACACACACACACACACACACACACACACACACAGAGAAACAAGTGCACAAACACAGACGGAGATGCATACATGTACAGACACTCACATACACGTACATGACACACACGATGACACACAAACAGGCATGATACTCTTTGACACCAAACAGCATATGCAAAGAGCAGGGAAGAGCGAGAGACACAGACAGAGAGAGAGAGAGAGAGTGAGCAAGAGAGAGAGCGAGCGAGTGAGCGAGAGAAAGAGAGCATGAGAGAGCGAGAGAGTGAGCGAGCGAGAGAGCAACAGAGAGAGCAAGAGAGGGAGTGAGAGAGGGAGCAAGAGAGAGAGAGAGAGAGAGAGAGCGAGAGAAAGAGAGCATGAGAGAGCGAGAGAGAGAGGGAGCAAGAGAGCGAGAGAGAGAGGGAGCAAGAGAGCGAGAGAGAGAGGGAGCAAGAGAGCGAGAGAGCGAGTGAGAGAGTGAGCAAGAGAGAGTGAGCGAGAGTGCAAGAGAGAGACAGAGAGAGAATGAGCGTGAGAGAGAGCAAGAGAGAGAGAGCAAGAGAGAGTGAGAGAGAGAGACAGAGAGAGAGAGCAAGAGAGAGATGGAGCAAATACACACACTCACACTCACACACACACAAACACACACACACACACACACACCCTCCCCTCCCAGTCGCATTCCTCGGTCCGCTGCCCTCCAGGGAAAGGTGAGGCCCTTTCATTTAAAACAGTTAAATGCAAGTTAAAAATTAAACAGCAAGGAGGGCTGCAAATGGGTTTGATTATTAAGCTGCAACAGTTAAAATGGGGGGGGGGGAGAGAGAAGTGCGCGGGAGGGGGGGGGGTATGACAAACACAAACCAAAAATGAATACCACAATAAAACAGGAGAAGAGGAGGAATTCCATACATTCTTCCTGCCGCGCGGTTTGCTTGGCAGCGCTGTCAGCGCGCATACTTCCTCCGCTGATAACCTCCTCGCGCAGCCGGCAGCATCGATTGGTTCCTCCGCCGGTCGGCTGCAGCCCGCGCGCTCCCCGCGTGGGCTGCAGCCGCACTGATCAGGACCAGCTTTTGTCTCTAAACAAGGTGGGCAAAAGCCACGGGACTAATCATTAACACGAATCGTTTCTGATGTCGGGGGGGTGGGGGTGGTGGAGGGGGGGTGGAGGGGGAGGGGGGGTGTAGCGAGCTGATATCTGGACCGTTCTACACCGCGGAGCATTCAGAGCTGATCCCCGCTGACCCACATACAGACCGACCCCCTCGGAACCAAACTGCCTCGGTCAAGTCTCCGGTGCCGTCGCACAAACGCGCGCGCACACACACGCACCCATATGCACATGCACACACAGACATGCACACATATACACACACACATACACACATATACACACATGCACACAAACAACGCACACACACTTGGGTTCACGTGCGCACGGACAAGCAGACGAAAATACAAACGCTTTGCACACACGTTGTGGTTTACAACTACCCACAAATGTGCACACAAACATACAGACAAACACACAGAGACAGCTCGTTACACATGCTGACATACATACGCTGCACAAACACACACACACACACACAAACACTGACTAGAGAAACATGGGCTTACACACACACACACACACACACACACACACACACACACACACACACACACACACAAACACTGACTAGAGAAACATGGGCTTACACACACACACACACACACACACACACACACACACACACACACACACACACACACACACACACACACAAAACGACCGCCCTACATGAAACAGACACGTAGTGATGCTGTGAAGGAGTCACTCCTGTGTGACGACACACGGTGATAAACGCCCCCGCTGGATAAACGAGACGGGACCACCTCGGCGGGTTTGAACAAGGCCACGTGAGGCATATCCAAACATGCAGCCGGTCTGCGGGGGTCCCGGGCACGCCGTTGGTTCGATCCCCGCTCTCCACTGCGCCTAATGGCCACAGCAACAACACTTGTCTGGGAGAGGACGGCAAAATGTGTGTGTGTGTGTGTGTGTGTGTGTGTGTGTGTGTGTGTGTGTGTGTGTGTGTGTGTGTGTGTGTGTGTGTGTGTGTGTGTGTGTGTGTGTGTGTGTGTGTGTGTGTGTGTGTCCATCTTTCCTGCAACCTGTCCTATACCAGCCCTGTTTGGGAAGACCAGCGAGCAGCGAGTCGTTTTCGCAGCGTGGCCTGACATTTCCTCTGTGTGTGTGTGTGCGTGTGTGTGTGTGTGTGTGTGTGTGTGTGTGTGTGTGTGTGTGTGTGTGTGTGTGTGTGCGTGTGGGAGCGAGGGGGCAGAAAGCATCTGACAGCTTGACTCGCCGTGCCCCGGCGCTCACACCGAGAAATACAGCTAAAGAGCGGGGGGGGGGGGAGAGTCATTCAGCCAGGCACCGCTGGAAGAGCCAGACCCGGGGCCCGCTCCTCCGGGCCGCTTGTCGTCCCTGCTCCTGGTGCACACTCAATCACCGTCAGACACGGCTGACGGGCGGGCAGACGGCGCCGAGCCGAGGGCCAAGCCCCGCCATAACGGGCGGACCTGGGCCACGGTGCGGCGAGGAGGCGTTGCGGTTCTGCGGCCGAGCCGAGCCACGCTAACGAGGCCGGGTTAAGAGCAGTTTCTTGACCGCGTCGTTTGTTCGGACCACCGCAGGAGCTGAAGGGCACGCGGGTCATAAGAGGGGCGGTTTTGTGAGAGTTTTCTCTGTGATCGACATGGTGACCAGTTGTCGGTTTTTTGTGTGTGTGTGTGTGTGTGTGTGGATTTTTTTCCCAGGGCGGCACCGTCGCCTCACAGCAAGAAGGTCCTGGGTTCGAGTCCCGGGGTAGTCCAACCTTGGGGGTCATCCCAGGTCGTGCTCTGTGTGGAGGACCCCGTGTCTGTGTGGGTTTCCTCCCACAGTCCAAAGACACGTAGGTCAGGTGACTCGGCCGTACTAAATTGTCCCTCGGTGTGAATGTGTGTGTGTGTGTGTGTGTGTGTGTGTGTGTGTGTGTGTGTGTGTGTGTGTGTGTGTGTGATGGTCTGGCGGCCTGTCCAGGGTGTCTCCCCGCCTGCCGCCCAATGACTCCTGGGATAGGCCACCGCAAGAGAGCAGGATAAGCGCTTCGGATAATGGAAGGATGGATGGATTTCCCCCCCTTTTTCTCCTCAATTGTCTCCATCCCGGTCTCTGCTCCACCCCCTCTGCCGACCCGGGGAGGGCTGCAGACTACCACACGCCTCCTCCGACACATGTGGAGTCGCCAGCCGCTTCTTTTCACCTGACAGTGAGGAGTTTCACCAGGGGGACGTAGCGCATGGGAGGGTCACGCTATTCCCCCCAGTCCCCCCCCCCACCCCCCGAACAGGCACCCCGACCGACCAGAGGAGGCGCTAGTGCAGCGACCGGGACACATACCCGCATCCCGGCTTCCCACCCACAGACACGGCCCAGACCAAGCCAGGGGCAACACGATGGGGGCGAGTCTTACACACACGTGGCTGAGAGAATGTTAGTCTGGATTTTATGTTGGAGCAGCTTCTCAAGCCCCAAATCAACTGGAGGCTGGTCTTCAGACAAGTATTTCAACACACACACACACACACACACACACACACACACACACACACGGGTGTGCCTCACTGAGCCGATGAGCCCATCCTGTGTTTTGCCAGCCTCCAAACTGCTCCATACAGACCACATCCAGCTTATTCTACACCCGTGGTCTCCCATCATGTGATCATCGAGGGCCTTCCCTTTTTTTTTTAAAATTCCAACGAATTTCTACATGTCCGGTCCACATGACTGGATCCGCTAACGAGTTGGTACCCGTCTGGTTAAGTGCGTGCGTGCCGATTACCCAACGCCTTTTCTGTGAATGGAAGTTCTGCGTAGGCCGACTCCGTCCGTCAAAGCTGACACGAGGAGGGCGCTGCTTGACGACACATACCGGAGCCGTCCATCGCAAGGAAACCCCACCCACCCGTCACTCCACCTAGATTACAAATAAACAGGCAAGCTGAGCGCACGCACACACACACACACACATACACGAGGACCCTACATTCCTTCTCTAGCCCCTATCTCTAACCCTGACCATTGGAACTACATGCCTGACCTTGACCTTTGCCCTCGCCGCAACCTAATCCTGAGTCTAACCTGAACCCTAAACCCAAGTGCAACTCCTAAATTAGCACCCTGGGAGAAGCGGGGAGCGGCCAAAGTGTCCTCACTTTGCAAGAATGCTCTCACCCCGATGGTTAAAATCTCAAATAGGTCCTCATAAATACATTTCAATAAAAACACACACACGCGCACAAAACAACACTTACACGTTGACTTGGTAAAGTGCTAAATCTGGTGTGTGTGTGTATGTGTGTGTGTGTTACCCCCACCACACAGTGTCTGGTTGTTTTGTGTCTGGGGCTTCTGGCACGGGGGTGCTTGGCACCCCCGGCCTCCGTCTAATGCCCTGGCCTCACCTCGTGCCTAGTCCGATTACGCGTGGAGGTGTAAAACTGCGAGTCAACAGCACAAACAAAACAAGCCCTCGGTTGTGTTTGCATTCTCACTCGCCCAAAACACTCTGGAGTCGAAAAGCAGCTCCCCCCATCCCCATCTCCCCCCCCCTTCCTCGCCATTCCCCAACACGGAGCTCAAGAGAAAGTGTGCTGTTTGCAGGGGATCAACTACATAAGCGTCCACGCCACACATTACCGTTTATGTTTCAACTAAACGACACAACACAAACAACTTTATGAATCCCACCAGGGGAAATTAGGGGCGGCTTGCCGTACACAAAACACAGTAATGTGCAGACAAACAAACACATAACACAAACAATAAATAATAACAGTCCAGGGAGCTAAATCCATCCATTACCCAAACCGCTTATCCTGCTCTCAGGGCCGCGGGGATGCTGGAGCCTATCCCAGCAGGCATTGGGGGGGGGGGGGCAGGCGGGGAGACACCCTGGACAGGACGCCAGGCCATCACAGACCCCCCCCCCACACACACACACACCTAGGGACAATTTAGTACGGCCCCAGGGCACTAAATGTGGAATAAAACCTATAACATCTACCAGTAATTAACATTGATGGGGTGTCCGGGTAGCGTGGTGGTCTATTCTGTTGCCTACTAACACTAGGATCGCCGGTTCGAATCCCAGCAGCTGGCAGCGTGATCCTCTCACGTGCTGCGTCCCCCTGGCGAAACTCCTCACTGTCAGGTGAAAAGAGCTCGATGGTGTTTTGAGCCCCCAACGTACTCTTCAAGGCAGCGCTGCATGGAAGGCACTCCCCGCCCCCTACAGTTTCAGCCAATCACAGCACTGGCGCTAACCCTAACCAGCGCTGTGATTGGATGAAACTGTTGGGGGCGGGGAGTGCCCTCCATTATGCAGCGCTGCCTGGAAGAGTACGTTGGGGGCTTAAAACACCATCGAGTGTGAAAAGAAGCGGCTGGCGACTGTATCAGAGCAGGCACGTGGTGGTCTACAGCCCTCCCCGGATCGGCAGAGGGGGTGGAACAGCGAGTGGGGTAAATGGCCATGTACAATTGGGCAGAAAAAGGAGGAACATCCCCCCCCACCCCCCCAAAAAAAGTAATGAACATTGTTGGGCCCGATAAACTCGGTAAGCCCAATAAAATGACCAGAAAATAACAATCCGGTGGGGGCGCTGCAGAGGGAAAGGGTGATTTGGAATAACGGCTCGTTTTACAAGCAGGTAAAACGTTACGACGGCCTGATGGCAGCCGGACAAATCCACTCGCAGGAGGAACGTGTGCAGAAGAAGCCAAGGCGCTGGCTGCCTTCTGGAGGAAACTGGTGCACTTAGCAGAGGAAGAGGGAGGAAGAGGAAAGAATGAAGCCTTCTGGGGTGAAGAGGGGCTCGGGCGCTCGGGGTACGCCGCGTCAGTACTGCAAGATTGGTTAGCGGCGAGAGGCTCGTTGGTTCGGTCCCCCCCCCCCCCCCGATGAATCTTGCTTCGTGCCGGCGCAGGCTCTAAACACTTCGGCTTGAGCAAACCTAATAGTTGTGGTGTATTGGATCGAGCACTCGGTGCTCGATTGTGTTGGACTGTCACCACTACTGAGTTCTGTAATACACTGGTCGAGCCTAGTAGTGTGCGACGTCTCCGTCAGTAAAGATCAGACTTGTGCCGCATCCTCGTCTCCGTGTACTTATATATATATTAGTGATTAAGTTAGTAACCCACGAATAGTAACACTACAATAGTGTACATAAGAGAAGTCACAACAATAGTTATCTAATCTCTGGACCAGAACGTCAAGCGATACCAGACTTAAACGGACGGCTGTGGGTGTCTGGGGGTCTGACCGCGGGTCTGCCAAGTCTCGGCTGAGGCGGGCTTTAGAGGTTGTTGGCCCCGACAGACCGTTAGAAATAGAAAGCTTTATTGGATCAAGGTGGAGACGCTGATCTTTGGTCGGATAACAGCAGAAACCCAATCATTCTTGTTTTGGCCGGCCCTGCTCCCGCCGTTAAGGTGGACCTGCCACGCAGCCCGGACAGACCATTTGGCCGGCCCTGCACCCGCCGTTAAGGTGGACCTGCCACGCAGCCCGGACAGACCGCTTCTTTTAGCCGGCCCTGCTCCCGCCGTTAAGGTGGACCTGCCACGCAGCCCGGACAGACCGCTTGTTTTGGCCGGCCCTGCTCCCGCCGTTAAGGTGGACCTGCCACGCAGCCCGGACAGACCGCTGCGAGCAACACGGGGAACGTCACAGAAGCAAACCGCCGTCTGTTAGCCCGACGCAGTGAACGCTGAACAGGTTTCGTCTGGGCAGCGCTGATTCAGGGAGGCGTCAGTAGCCCAATGAGAGCTGCACCGTGCAGCATGCTGCAGCAACCAACAATCAGTTACGAACAAAAGCGAGTAGACGCCTCACGTATTTTATTTTATTTTTTTACAATTATATTTTAGCAGCCATGCAGAACTCAATTCAAGCACTCCTCAAAATAAGAACCAGAATACTGTCATCTACCAGAAGACTTTTTACATATTACGAGTTTGGCTTGGTGGTTCTGCTCAGTGGGACACTTGGATGAAACACATTTTCCATATTTGCATATTCACCATCACAAGTCTATGCATATGGAGGGCAGTGTAACATATGGAGGGCAGTGTAACAGGCCTACACCATCAAAACATATCCTCATATCGTTGTATGTCAGAAGCATCGTGACCAGTTCACCCCCTTTTTTTTGCACCCCCCCCTTTTTCCTTCCCAGTTGTATCCGGCCAATTACCCCACTCTTCCGAGCGGTCCCGGTCGCTGCTCCACCCCCTCTGCCGATCCGGGGAGGGCTGCAGACTACCACATGCCTCCTCCGATACATGTGGAGTCACCAGCCACTTCTTTTCACCTGACATGGATCATGCTATTGCCCCCCCCCCCGAACAGACGCCCCGACCGGCCAGAGGCGGCGCTAGTGCAGCGACCAGGATACATACCCACATCCAGCTTCCCACCCGCAGACACAGCCTGCGGTGTTTGTAGGGACGCCTGACCGAGCCGGAGGTCACAGGGGGACTCGAACCGGCGATCCCCGTGTTGGTAGGCAAGGGAATAGACCGCTACGCCACCCGGATGGGCCGTGACCGGTTTTCAACAGTAAAACAACTACAATCTATCTGTAAGACAGGCTCACAAACGCAAAAATAAATAAACAAACAACCAAATAAATAAATGAAAACACGAACAAGAGGCTCTCTTGGGGCTACACAAATGTAGATTTAAGGTGGTGTGGCAGTGTCTGAGCTGCTCTTCATGTGGCGTGTGTGTGATTCTCACCTAGCAGGTGCTCTGATCTGGTCACGCAACACCTCCGCATCTTTCTGGCCGACACACACACGCACGCATCTGGTGGCGCACACACACCAGAGGGCTTCTGGCTGACGCGGTGGCAGAGGAGGAGAAAGGCAGCGCCTCGGGTGGGCGAACGAAGGCAGCAGCCTGCAGCAACGGGGGATGAGAGGTGGAGAAAGAGAGAGCGATAGATATGAAGGAGAGAGAGACAGAGAGAGAGGGGGGGAGGGAGGGAGATGAGTAGAAGCTTGCACACCAGAAATCCTTATCGGTGACCTTTTGGTCTGAGGTGGGTGGATGTTGACCTTTATGTGAGGGCTGCCAGGTGCAGGATGTGGCTGTATTAGTGTTGCTTACTTACATAAATCCTGTTGTTACTGTTGTGAATGACGTAGAATTTATCAGATGGGTGTTTCCATCTGCTTTTCCCCACTTTTTCCTATCTATCTATCTATCTATCTATCTATCTATCTATCTATCTATCTATCTATCTATCTATCTATCTATCTATCTATCCAGCCAGCCATCCATCTATCTATCTATCAAGGCCTGCACTGACTCCTCCC